>NC_047675.1:19295363-19397863 GCF_011762505.2 Arvicanthis niloticus | reverse complement strand
CTCTTCTACTGGGAGAGCACCTGACTCTGCCTTGCTCCTTGGCTGCAGGCTGGTGATTTAACGAACACAACTTTATAGCTCTCTCTCTCTCTCTCTCTCTCTCTCTCTCTCTCTCTCTCTCCCTCTCTCTCTCTCTCTCTCTCTCTGTGTGTGTGTGTGTGTCTCTGGTGTGTGTGTGTGTTGCTGTTCATATGTGTGCAAGGTATATATGAAAGGCTGTGTTTGTATTTGTCATAAAACAACTTTGGGTGTCATTTCTCTTGTGTTGTCTACCTTTTTTTGAGTCACAATCTTTCACTGGCATGGAGCTTTCAAGATCGAACTGGAGAGATGGCCCAGTGGTTAAGAGCACTGTCTGTTCTTCCAAAGGTCCTGAGTTCAATTCCCAGCAACCACATGATGGCTCACAGTTGAAGATGTAATGGGATCTGATGCCCTCTTTTGTCATGCAGGCATGCATGCAAATAGAGCACTCATATAAATGAATACACACACATACACACACACACACACATACACACACACACACACACAAGAGCTTACACTTAACTTTTATTGATTTTTTAAATGAATTTTCTTGGGATTGAACTCATATATTTGTGCTTGGTAGTAGCTACTTTTACCAAACAAACAATTTCTGTTCCCCAAGGTGGACCTCCTTTACCTAAAACTGGTTACCCTGGACCCTCACATGAAATAGTGCTGACACTTTGCTTCTTCAAAGTCTTCAACCTTCAGGGTTCCCACGGGCCTCTGTGGTCTCTTCAGATGAAATTATGAGCAGTGATCAGATCTGAGCTGTTCCTTTGGTACAGCAAGATAATTTCTGGAGGCAAGACACCTGGCTGGCCTCGAGTGGTGATTAATTTTATGTGTTTAGGGTACAATCATCACTCAGAACAAAAAGGTTGAGGGGTTGTGGTGATAGATGATGGGCAGGAAGGAGGTGCCCATGGAGCAGTCCGACGCCATCGGCTTCTTTGATCACCAGCAGAAGCCCAGAGATAACTGTGTTGCATCTGTCAAGATTAAACAGATGCCATAGGCCTTGCAGAGTGCTATTCTCAAAACAGCTGGAGAACCAAAACACAGCAACATCTGGAGGTGAGAAAGGTTTGTTTGTTTGTTTGTTTTTTGTATGTGTCTCCAAAACAACACAAATCAATCTCTAGATGGTATTTAAGTCATGTTTGGTAAGAGGCAGGTGAATGTGATAGACCCTGTGGCATGCTGCCCAAACCACACCTCCTTTCAAGACTGAGGAAGCACTGTATCCTGCCCACTCCACACTCCGAGTTCCAGCTCTCCACCCCACTCTGGAGCTGCTAACTCTGCTAACTGTCCTTCAACGGGAGGGAGTGGCCTTTCACTGGAAATTCCTGTCCAAAGACTGGTCAGAAATCAAGACACGAAAGCAAGTCTTTTTGTCTCCTTGTGTGCATACTTTGGGCATCCTAGAGTCTGTTTCACGTGGTGTCTGGATTGGTTTCTAAGAGCATTCTCTACACACAGACCTCCATAGCAGGGTCGATTCTGGAAAGCCCAACTGAAGGCAATGGTGATCTATGTGGGAAAGAATATGATTATGGGATGGCAGCAGATGGGCTTCTTATCCTCTAAACTAATATTCATGTCAAAACTGAGAGCCCCACTGCTGCAGATGCAACCGTAAACTTTCCACTGCTTTGGTGACACAATGCTCTCCGGTTGAAGCTTGACTCGGCAAACACAGACATTACCCAACAACTACTAATAATAAAAAAAATGATGGATGGCTTAAAGGAGCATTCCTAAAGCATCGTTACTCAATCAAAGAGATTTAGAAAAGGGATTCTTGCACCAACCAGAGGAGAAAATAAAATGCCCCTTTTGTAGTTCAATTAGCAAACAATAATCTGGGTAATTGGAAGCAAATGTTTCTTCTTTTATCCTACGAATTCCACAGCCCTTTACCCAGTGCTGAGCCCTGCAGTATAGAAAAAAAAAAAAAAAATCAGAAGAATCTAAGCCACTCTCCAGCCAAGAGTCCTAGAGATTAAAGCTCAAGGTTGGGTTCTAGGGACCAAGCACTCACATCTGTGCCCTGTCCAGAAAAATACAACCTTTTCCTGGAAAGTTGTTGCCTAACCATCACGCAAAGGAGCTCTCTGGCAACTCAGCCATTGCCAGGCTTTCTTGGTTAAATGTGGGCGGGATCCCTACTTTGCTTCTTCTGGGTCAAGGATTGGTGTTGTACTTTGAGAAACTACAGAGAGACAGCAAACCCAGGATGGATTTTCTGTGGGCACAGCGTTCTCCCAGATGGAAAGGACATCTTTTTTGTTGTTGTTGTTGTTTTTGGTTTTTTTTGTTTTTTGTTTTGAGTAGAGCACTTAAAACCTCAAGGAGAAGGCTCTAAGATGTGGTGAGAACAGAAAACCAGCCAGCTATAAGCCTTGTTCCAGCAGGCAGCATCCTCCAGAATGAGAAGCAAGACTGGAGATGTGCTGAGAAGAAACTGTAGGCAAGCTTGAGTTTCATCACATGGGGCCTTCAGAGATGTAGTCACATCTGAACAATGTCTGCCTTTCCAGGAAGGAATGTCAGTAGCACCATAATCCTAAGGGATCAGCTTCTGCTCTGCCTCATGTGGTCCCCACAGACTTCCCAGGAGACCAAAATGAACTTCTCTTGAAGGAGTGTGCCATTTCTATTTGCATAGAATAGAAAGACTTGATTTCATGCTTTGTGTGTGTGCACATGTATGGGATGTGTGTGTGTGTGCGCACATGTGTGGTGTGTATGTGTGTGCACATGTGTGGGGTGTGTGTGTGCACATGTGGGGGGGGTGTGCACATGTGTGGTGTGTGTGCGTGTGTGTGTGCACATGTGCATGTGTGTGTGTTCTTTGCAGCCTTCAGGTTTTGGGTGACTGCCTTGTTTATACAGATGATAATAGCAATGATGATGGTGGTGGTATTTTACATGAAATGAGTTATTTATTCCTCACAATGTTCTTACAAGGTAAGGATTATGATGATCTCATTTTATACATGAGCATTCTGAGACTCAAGAATAAAATCACTTGACCAATGTCACATAGTCACTAAGGGGGGAATCAGGCTGAGGGCCTCTTGCCCTTAGATCTTATGGAGTCCTTTCTAGCTTGTACTTCAAAGGGATGGGGAGAACACAGGTGTGGTGCCTGGAAACTTGTTTTAAAATGCTAACTCCTTAAATGCCAGGAATCTAACAGGGCCAGGGGAGGGATGCTTTGGAAAGAAGAACTAGATCTTAGTTTCCTGAGAGATTAGTGACAGTGTCTGAAAAATCCTTCATTCGGTGCACATTTACACAGAACACTCTCTACGACAAGCCCTGGCTGAGACAAAAATTGGCCTGACCCTGATCCTTGGGTGAGCACTGTATTGGTGGTAGAGGGTCCTGCCCACTTCATATCCTTCCTACTTAGGGGCTAGTGAGCTGGCAGATGCCGTGCATGCCCTCTGAGAAGCCAGTGGGTTGAGGCATATTTATTTATTCTTTTCTAGAACAAGTTAGTAAGTGCTTTCCATAGATTTGACCCTGGTAAGCATAATCTCTTAGATTCCCTGGGAAACAAACAGTTAGCTAAAGGAACACAGGGAATTCTTCATTTCTCCAGTTGCCTTCTCCCCATAGGAGGGATGGTCTCTGTGGATGGTGTGCTTCTATCTCACTTCCGATACTTCCTGAAACAGACCATCTCCATTCCTTGAATAGAAAGAAAAAAAAAGTCACTTCTACTCACGTGTTGTGGAACTCATGCATTGCAGAGTGTCACAAGAGCTGTGCTTCCTACTCTCCGACTGGTTGGGAACTCTGTCCTTCTAGTGGAAGCCACAGGGCTGTTAGGCTCCCCCCCAGAAGCATGGCCTGTTCACGGAGCTTGAAGGCTATAGCTCAAGGCAGGTATAATACCTGGCCTTACATATGCCTCAGTTTTACCGCCATGATAAGCAGTCATTTTTGTTAGCGTTTCCCGTGACCTGAATCTGTGATCATTAAGAAGTTTCTAGAGTCAGATGGATGTTATCAACATCAGTCTCCTTCACTAAAAGCGCTCTGCTTTCCATCAGGTAGACACTTTGACCTTTGCTTAACATCATTAAGAAGGGGAGAATAAGCTAATCTTGCTGCACAAAGATGCCTGGCCTGACCTTTTAGAGGAACAGGGCCCAGTGTGCAGCACCACCATTGAGGTTCATGTGGAGGAGGCAGGGGATCTGTGTATCCAAGCAGGTGACTTTGGGGGACCATGGCCCATCTGGGAAGCTTCATCGTTAGAGCAACTTGGGATTAGGCACGATGAATTGAAGGAGGCAGACCTCATGAAGCGCCTCTCACATCAGCAACCCACCAGGTTCACCTCTGAATGCAGGTGTTGGCCTACAGTGTGTCTGTGGGATCCAGTCAGCCAGAGGCCTGTCTGTCCCTTTATTCACTGACAACAGTTTGTTAGATGTTGTGGATGAGATCCTTCACTGAACAAGGTCAATGGCAATGAAGAAAACGTGAAAACTTCCTAGTATCAGGGAACTGATATATTCTCGTCGAAAAGATAGAAAACAAATCTAATACACACAATCAGTAAGTGAAACATACAGTCAATAAGATAGTGGCAATTCCTAAAGAAAAAAAAAAATCAACAAGGGCAGAGAGACAGGATGTATGTGAGTGGTATACGCCGAATCTTAATTCTGGAAAGAGGCTGAGAGGGCGAATAGCAATTGGTTTCATTTCTGTTCTCTCTTCTGAGAGGCAAGGAAGAAAAGACACGCTGCTGGCCAGAGCAGCCCATAGCTGATGCACCCCTGCAGCCTCTTGTGTGCTTTGTAGCTGGACATTATTGCAATACAAATTCATGCTGGGCCTGAAGAGGCTGTGAAGTCTAGCCAGATCAAGGAAACGGTCTTTCTTCAGTAAGTGCATCGAGCAGGTGGAAGTGAACTGCTGCGGGATTTATAACCACCGTGAAGCAGAGAGGGTTGCAGCTAGCCTGCAGAATATAATAATAAATATAATAAAACAGTACCATCCAATAGAGGCAATATTGGATAATGGAAATGATACGGTATAATTATTTAAAAAAAACCAATAGCATCTTCTATTCACACTAAGGTAAGGAAAGCTTTACAAAATCAGCAAAGACCTACAATGTAGCCTCATTGCTGACTGACTCATATATTCCTTCCTTAGTTCTTCCCCTAGTCTGTGACCTATGACAGGCTCACTGCTTCAGGCTGGGCCCAATGGTTCCTAGAAGCATTCAGCTTCTATAGCTGGAACATTAGGGAAAGGAGAGACACCCCCCCCCCCCTTCTCTGCTTCCCGGGGCAGGTCTGGTCAGAAGCCACAGCTCTACCTCAACACAGTGTCAAAGGGCAGCCTCTCCACCTCCAGCCGAGCAGTTCCATTTCATTTCAGCCATGTAGTACATCCATCTCAGCTTTACCAGCCTCTGCCTGGTCCTGGCTCCTGAGCTTGACACCAAGGTCTGTTCTAAGAGTTTTAGAAGCAGCTATCTGAAACAGTTCTGTCTCTCTAACTGGACTCTGGTGTGAATGCGGACTAGCTTCCGGAGCTCCCATGTTGGGTAGGGGTTATGTTTATAAAGTGTCCAGGTGAGCCTTGTAAACCAGCAAGAGCAACATTCGTCAGTCATAGGGTATCCTCATGATTTATTGCTCTATCAGCCTAGTTCCATCGGAACTTCCTAATCCCCATTACCATTCTTCACTAAAGGACCTGTTTTTGTTCCTTGATTACTGTCTCTAGATAGCCTAGCCCTTGGCATCTTGGTTCGAAGAACTAGGCATTGGTTCATTGCCTGCTTTTTTTAAGGACACACACCATGCCTGCATGTGGATCCCTGGGCCTTGTGGTCTAATCAATGAGTTTGTTTGCTTTGGATTTTTGTTAAAAAAAAAAAAAAAAAAAAGTCAGTTTGATGTCCATCTTGGATTCTCTGATGTGAGAGAGCAGCCATTTATACCTAGGAACCTACGATTGTCCCTTGTCCTAGTAACTCATTGTACGGTGATGTCATAGACACCCAACCAGACACCTAGCATAGCAGACATTTGTCATGATTGTTTTGGTCAGTCTTCTACTGTTGTGAAGAGACACCTATAACCATGGCAACTCTTATAAAGGCAAACATTTCATTGATGCCGGCTTACAGTCCAGAGGTTTAGTCTGTTATTGTTGTGGTGGGAAGCATGAGAGACCACAAGCAGATAGGACGCTGGAGAAGTAGATTAGAGCTCTACGTCTGAAACGGCAGGCTTCAGGAAGGGAAAGACTTGGCCTGAGCTTCTGAAACCACAGCGTCTACCCCCAGTGACACACTTCCTCCAGCAAGACCACACCCACAATCATGCTGCTCTCTATGAGTCTATGAGGGCCATTTTAGTTCAAACTACCCACAGTTATGTAAACCCACTAGTGAGTCATTTGTCACATAGTGGGTCCTCAATAAACTGGTGCTGAATCAAGGCATAGAAATGCCCCTTTCCAAGCAACTTTGGTCTCGATGAGTCAAACCTTTACTTCTCTCTGTCCCTTCAATAGCAACGTCATAAAAATAAAATAAAAAAATAAAAATAAAATCGTCTGTAAGGGTGAAAGGAGCTGATCTGAGGTTCCAACAGCCACTGAGCGGTTGGCTCCTTCCAGCTCCTGGAGTCCTAGGAGTGAGTACAGATGTAAACGCCAAGTACAGGATTCCAGGACTAAACGGTTTATGTGTGTGCTGAGGAAGCCCACTCATCTCCTGAGCAGACCACTCACGCCCACGGTTCTTTCCTTCCTTGCAGACATCACACAGTTATATTCTTCTGCTGGTGGCAGTGTGAGTCCTGCCTGGGTGGCAGGAGTGAGGCTGAGTCCTGTGGCAACAGCCCAGGAGGAGAGGCCCGCCAGGGTGGGGCGACTGCCTGCTACCATCAATTTTCAGTGAATGAGTGCTGTAATTTTACCCAACACCTAGTTTATGTGCCTGGCAACCACCTCCTGGGCCAGTACGGAGTTTGCGAAGCAAGAAATCAAATGTCAGAAGTACGGCCAGGCTGGCAGGAGGGCCTGCTTGGGGACCTCTACCTGCTGAGCTTGCAGCTGGTACTGGAGCAATCACAGGGTTCCTGGAATTCGCCTCATGTTGGGTGGCAGGAAGATTGATAGAAGAGAGATGGTCTGCACATATTGTCCTAGAGGCCTCTCTATATCACAGAACACAGCACAGAGCATTTGAAGAATGTGGAGACAAAGAATAGCCTGGAAGGCATGCAGCTGGCTTGGAACCAGGGATCCACAGAACTGCTGTCTGGCAGTGAAGGAGGCATGTCCTTGCTCTGTACTGTGTTCATCTAATGTATGGGAAGGTGGTGGCATCCAGACTTCATAGGGTGTTCTTGGGGACTGAATGAGAGAGTCCACTTACATCTAGCAGAGTCCCCCGGCACATGATGACTCCACAATGAACAAGTGATTGTTGTTCTGACTGTAATCCTGTTGTAGGTCTGGGCTCTGCAGCAACTGTCCGTCTGTGGTGGGCTGAGCCATCCCCCTGGACCTCTCAGCACAGACTTCCCCTTCTACACTCCATCCATTTGTATGGCATTGTTCCTTTCACACAAAGAGGTGTTACCCTGGACAGGTGACACCACTGGCCCACTCTCCCACCTCCAGCATGGCAGTAGCCTACTTCCAGCATGGCACAGTCTCCTACCTCCAGAATGATGCAGTCTCCCACTTCCCTGAAGCCCTATTTTGTAACCATACAGCAGAAACACTAGTTGCTGCCTTTCAGGGTCTATTTGAGTCTCTGTGGCGATGGTGGATACATGTTCTCTTGTGCTGTCAGGCATGCACTTTGCACGCAGTGGACAATGACTATGAACATCCCAGTGATCAACAGAGTCCCTGACCATGGATGTCTGACAGGACCCCCATAAAACAACTTTTATTTGAAAGAGAGATCACCCAAAGGACACCCACAGCCTCGGGACAGGTCGCACCAAACCACAGATTCAATATTCTCATATTCCCAGGCTATCTGGATAAATCCCCATGAAGAAAAGAAGATGACCCATGTTCCTTCCATATTAAAGGGGGAAATCTCAGGCTCTCATTACATCTCCATGACCACGGGCTCACATAGCCTGGCAAGGTCAGATCCAAACCAACTTAAATTGAGGTTGGGAATGTTGGAGGTGAAGTTCAGTTCGGAGTGCTTGTCAAGGTCACGCAAGGTCATGAATCATCACCATGAAAAAGAGGTAGGAAGGAGAGTAGAGGGAGGGAGAAAGGGAGAGATGTGCGCGTGCACACGCGCGCGCGCACACACACACACAGATGCACACACAGATAGATGCACACACAGAGGGCAGGGATGAGGGAGTAAGGGAGAGAACTTCAAAATCTTGAGGCCTGGAGGGCCTTTTGCTACTCCAGTAGGTCTCAGCCACTCTAGAGAAATGAGGTAATGTTTGAAGATTATTTTGGTGTTACTATGACACAGGGGACACTGCTGGTGTCCAGTGGTCAGAGGCTAGGGAAGCTGTGACAGGTCCTACGGTGCAGAGCATGCCCTGAGATCGTGAATCAATCATTTTCACACAGCAGAAACAGGAAGCAGACTGGCCTGGTTGCTGCTGCCCATCAATGTGCCCTGACCATTTGGGCTCAGGGAGCTACAGGAGGGACACAGACACAATCCCATAGAGGACAGGGCCACCCAAACACAGGTGTTTGCCTCCCAGAACCTAAATGTAGACACTGGGTGTTGATGATCGGCTCTGGTCCGAGCAATGTTTTTGGTGCTATCTGTTACTGTGCTTGGTATTGTTGGTCTTGCCTGAGTCCCAATCCCTTCGCTGGTACACAGAAAGGCTCACCCTACAGAGCTGGGATGGCTCTGTGTCTTGCTTTATCCAGTTCCACGTTGAGCCAAATGAGTATCTGTCACTTCTGGAGATGCTTCACAAGGCAGAAAAACATATCCATGCTCCTGTTGCCTCAGCTTGAGGGAAGGGGAGAGTGTGAGAGGAGATGAGAAAAAGAAAAAAAACAAAACACAAGATTAAAAAATTCATGGGACCCGCACATCCTGTGTCCCTAAGACAAGCAAGCCCAGCACATGTTTAATGGCATGTAGTATGAGCGAGAAGTAATCTCCATTGGTTCAAGCCATAGCACATGGGCCTTCTTAATTGACAGACCTTGTGGGCAGGGGAACTAGGCAATCCTGGGCAGCACTGTTCTAGTCCTTGAATATCAGGGGTTTCATGAGGGAACCTGGATTTCCCAGTCACCAGGGAAACAATACGTTCAGGGAATTCTGAAATTCCTGACTTCCACACACTGGATAGCAGTAGCTGCCCATTGTCAGAGATGGGACTTCTGCTGTTTGGTTTGTCCTGGTAACACAAACCCTGCTCCATGTGTTTGCTCTATTTTCTTAGCTGTTGGGGGATCTGGGCTTGTAAGCCCTGAAACAATTAGCTTTGCCAAATCAGTGAGATAGTATTTCCTGTGTCGAGCCTGGAGATAGGAGAGATGAAGTAGGCCAGTGGAGAGAGATGAAAGAAGGCAGGGAAAAGCGAACAGGCCAGTGAGAAGAGTTTCAGTGGCTATTCCTACTTCGGAGAAAGAGATGGAGCCACATAGCTGTAACCCCAACACTCAGCAAAGAGTGGCTGGAGGGTTACCTAGGCTACAGTGTGATTTTTGGGATAGCCTGGGCTACATGGTGACATTCTGTATTAAACAAAAATTAAAATGAATTAAATTGTATCTTATATTTTTCACAAATAGGAAAAAATAAATGGCTATCATTGTTATTTTAGGGGACATTATTTTTTAAATGAGTTTTTACACATCAAAAGATAACTGAAAAATTATGAATCTGTTAGAATTCATGGAAAATATAAAAAGTGTGAACTGTTTTCTTTGTTTTCTAAGCAATTAAAAATATTCTATGTGTTAGAATGTTTGTGCAGCACATGCATGCAGTGCTTACGATGGCCAGAAGAGGGCGTTAGATTCCCCTTGGAACTGGAACAATTTGGTTGCAAGCTGCCATGTAGGATCTGAAAGTGAATTTTCTATGCCAGAGCAGCTAAAGCTCTAAACTATGGAGATGTCTCCCCAGACCCCAACTGCTATATTATAGCTGTGTTTAATAGTGTTGTTGAGAAAGTGCACTGAAGAAGAGGCTAATAAATTCTCAGGCAGATTTTGGAGGAAATACAACAGACCGAGAAGAGTCTCTCCTGCCTGCAAACTTATTCTCAACGTCAGGAATGAGGTCAGGGTACGAATTATCTAGGCATAGCCATAAAACTCTTAAGAGCATGGAAACTTTGAAAGACGCTTAAGGCTAGTAAACTTTCTTAGCTTGGCCAAACAAGGCTGTAAAAAACTCTGTTCTAAAACAATCTTTGGAGATTATTGGTCACAGCTTTTGAAGCATAAACTATATATCTTTAAGATTCGTAGATAAACCCACACAAGAGTCCAAAGAATTCTGTTGGAAGAGGCATCACCTCTGTGGATCCTGAGTGACAGGAACCATACAGAATGAAAGGGGCTGCTGAGCCCTCAGTTTGAAGAACAGTGAGAGACTATGCCATTGGGTAAGGAATCGTGAGAACTTGCCATGAGGGCTGGCCAGTCCGAGTAAGAGCAGCCCAGGCAGAACACGTCCTATCTTGGGGTTGTTGATAGAGAAGTAGACAAAATAGCATAGGGCGCTGTTATCTGTCCTGCTCCGGTGCTCTCTAAGGCTTGTTATAAATATAAGATCCGTGTGTTTTATCTGAGAACTGAATGATCCAAGGTGGGGTAGAAACCTCCAATTGAAGATGAAATATGTACTGCAACAGTGAGCATGCCAGGGGAGGTGCCCAGCTATGAGTAGAAGCCAGTTCTAGAGAAGACCATCCAAAGCAAGACCTGCGGGTCTCAGGAGAGGGCAGCAGGATCCCGGATTCCATAGCCTCACATTCCCATTCTGTCTGCACAAAATTCCACGAGGGCCAGGCTATCGTTCGTCTTTCTTCCATGTTTTTTTTAAAAAAAAAAAAAAAATGGGTCTCAGGACCTCATTACATCTCCATGGCTACGGACTCACCCCGACTGGGAAGGTCAGGACCAGGCCAATCAAAATTGGAGCTAGGGGTGGGGGAGATGAATCTCAGGGTTTGCTTGTTTCTTCATTTGCTTGCTTGTTTGTTCAGCAGTACTGGGGATCCAGCTTACAACCTCAAGCACTGAGAGGTAAGAGCGCTACCAGTCAGCTGTGTATCAAGCCCTCTTTTTACTTCTTATCATGAGATAGAGTCTCAGTAAGTTGCCCAGGCTGGCTTCAAATTTAGATTTTTTTTTCTTAGCCTCCTGAGGAAGGAGGATTACTGCCCTTCACCTCAAGGCCCAGCAAGAGCCAGTTCCTGTGAAGATGGAAGGATCTCAAAGAGGGCGGATTCAAAAGCTCCAGGAACTGAGGTAAAAGCTGAAAGTAAAATGGATTATGGACCCTCTTCTAGAAAAAAAAAAAAAAAAAGGATCCCAAGGAGGGTGTTCCCAAGTGCTGTAGGGTAGTGGGTGCTCAGAGGACTCCATTCTTCTCCTTGATGGAAGGAAGTGTCTACCAGGACCCCTCGATCTCTACCATGGCATATTGAGTGCATGACTTCAGACAACTGTTCCTCTGACTTTCCACTCTTCCCAATAACTTTTTCTCAGGAGCTTCATCTTCCTCTGTACTCAGTGTTGTCACATTTCATAAGTGGGTGGAGGTATTGCATTCTGTAAGCTGAAGGGATGTCACTGTGGTGACCACATGAGGGCTGCTTTGGGTGTTTTTGAGGATGGCTGTGAAGTTCTCTCAACCTCAGGGTCATTTTATAACATGAGTCAGTCCCCTCCCCGACCCAGACATAAGTACCTGAGGACCTTGTTGTTTCTTTTGCTCTGTAGTGTGTGGCCAAGGAGCTGTCACCTCTTCATAGTTTCTGAAACTTCGAGCTTTGCCCCACCCCAGAACTAATCCTGCCTCTGTGATTCACATTGGTGGGAACTTCCGGTGCCCTGAGCAATCAACCACTGATACAAAGTCCCATGAGAGAATGCAACCACCCTGAATGCTCTATGCCCACACAACGAAAGATGGTCCCTCTATAACCACTAGATCGGGATGAGGGAATTGGTTCTACAGCAGTGGATGCCAGCAGCAGCCTTGGTGGGTGGTGCTGGGGCCTCCTTGGCTTGCACCGGATGGAAAATTTCCGAATTCACTCCAAGTTAAAGCTGGCTGTCAGAATTCCACACCCCAGTCCAATGCATTTCTTCCTGACAGGCACTGCAACACCTCCCCAACATGTGTGCTGAGAACAGATCAGGGAGCCATGTTGCTGAGAGCTTTTCCTTTGCCAAGTTGTAATCTTATTTCATAGAGGAAAATAAAACGGGGAGCTGGAGCCAGGAGAAGGTCTGCCCCCTTTTCCAGATTCCCAGGGGAAGGTTTTATTTTATTTTTAAGTTGGTGATACTGTGCCAGATGTGGCCTTCAAGGAAAATGCTCTTGAAGTTCCCACTTTGCAGATGACAAGACTGAGAATCTCTGAGATCACACAGCTGAGTTGAAGTCACTCAAGGAGGAAACGGGGACCTGAAACAGGAACTCTTTCTGGCTTCAGAAGCAAGCCACTCATTTCCGCGTCCTGGACTGTTCCTTTGGGATGGGTGAGCTATGCTTGCTCACTAAGCTCTGAGTTTTGCCAAGTCTTTGAAAAGTTCAGTAACAGTATGTGAACTGGACCGGAAGAGGCAGAGCTAAGGTGACAGCCAGAAGTGGAGAAGTATGTATTTTTAAATGGAACAAGCAAAGCAAAACCCACTAGGGGCCAAAGTTGTGCTTGTCCTGTGCTACGAAGTCATTACTCGGTTCCACAAGAAGCAACTCACCCAGGGTCACACAACCAGTAACCAGCAAAGAGGTTCAAATCTAGTTCCAAGCCCACCTATGAGGGAATGCTACTGCCTGAACGTCTATATTTTTGGATAAAAATATGGTCTCTTTGCCTGTATTTCTTTAAGGTTGGTGCTCAGAGCTCTTAGCAGCTGTGTCCGGCCTACCCGCAGCTTGAGTTAGACGATGAAGTTGGCCTGAATATTAAAACCGACTCCTTGGAAAGAAAAGGTGTGCCATCTTGTAGCCTTGAGCCATCCAGGACAGTGTACCTGACTGGGCACTCAGCAGTCTCCCTGGGTTTGTTTCACTCCGTCCCTGCACAATCCTCCCCCCACCCGATGCATGGCCCATGGTGCTGATATTCTAATATTTAGTATTTGTAAGGGGACAATGGCAACTCCTACCCTTAGGAGAGCTGCATTTTGGGAAGAAAAAGGCCATGCATAGGTTCCTCCTAAATAAACAGGTTGTTTTCCAAATTTGAAAATAAGCTAGAGATTGTTTGAGGAAAAAAAAAAAAAAAAAACAATAAACTCCCCCACCAACCTCTACTTTCTATTTATTAAAGTCTGAGTAAATTCATCTGAGGCGAAGCCCAACAAGTACTGCTCTGGCCACCCTCTCTCCTATGGGGGCCAGGGCACGGTTTAAAGGATATTTAGAACCACTTGACTATGAAGCCCACCAGAGGCCCTCTCCCTTCTCAAAGGACCTCAGGAAATCTTACCCAGAATTCCCCTTGCCGGCCCAGCTCCAACACGCCTGTCAGAACTGAGAGAAAAAAAAAAAAAAACGTCTGTTAGAGACAAGCCACAAAAGTTGCAAGACATACTTTTGCTCTTACTGGTAGCAATTAATGTGTAACGAGGCATTGCCAAAATAAGTTGCTTATTTCAAAGCAACTCAAAGGGGCTATTTCATTTTGTAGCCCATTCATTAAGATGTTGAGTCACTCGGTAGCAGCAATTGAAACCCCAGTTGAGGAATGACCATTCTCCCCGCTTGAGCGGAGCTCCTGGGACTCTGAGGTTATTCCTTCCCTGCCCATTGGAGGAGAGCTGGAGAGTACCCTATTTTGATATTTCACTGCAAGGCAGGGGGCCTTTTGAGGGAGGAGGAAGCAAAAATCACAAGTTAGAATATGTATCACTGGCAAAAGTTTGTAAGGTCACGGCAGTGTCGTCCACCCTCACAGATGACAGTTCCAGAAAAAATAGCACTTCTAAAAGGGAAAATGCTGGTTGTTGTCTTGTCAAACACAAAGCTAACTATTGTGTCTTGCATGAACACCCTGTGGCTTCCACCAATTTTACAAAGCACATTTCCCCTTGGGCAGGGCGTGTCCAGTCTCCCCCACTCACCCACCCACCCCATGACATCCTTCTATTGACATACCCTCAGCCCCAAGGGAGGAGAAATCCACCCAGATATTTGTAGCTCTGAAATTTCATTTGCGTCATCTGTGTCCAAGATGGGTCATTATTCTAGACTCTAACCACATCCTGCAAAATGAAAACAGTGAGGAGACCTTTGACCAGAAGCTAGAGAGGAGGTGGGACAAAGCAGGGGACTGGAAGCAGGGGAAGTGTGAGGTGTTAAAAGCCTCAGTGGCTCTGGAGTCTAGAAACAAACTCCCCGGGGTTCAATGTACTGATCACCTCCTCTTAGCTAAGTGTGGTACCCTGGATTACTATAAGTAACTTATAATAGAAATTTTATTAGCGGCAGTAATTTTTTATGATAATTAGAGTGATCACCAGCCCATAAAATGCGAAGATATATAGTTATATCTTTTATATGGAAAAGTGTCTCTCCTAACTATAGAAAGACCATAAAAGGCCAAAGCAGCTTTATGAGCAGGTCTGGCTTTTATGCTGGCTGTTTGGTGTCCCCTTCCTTATTAACACCCTTCATTGCATTGGCAGTAAACATTTGACGGCAAAGTCAAAGTGTGCGCTCAATGCAATCGAAGCGGCAGATGCGGCTACAAAGAACCTGCTGCACTCCGCCCCCATATCCTTCCCCCGCCCCCTCCCTCCCCTCCTCCTTTCCCATCCTAGTCCTGAGGCTTCTTAAAGGAGGGGTTGTTAACAGGCTCCCCACCTGAAGTCCAGCCCTGTCAGCCTGTGTGTGTACTGTTTTGATGCCGGATGGCACAGAACAATCCTCCTGGGCCATCATTTCAAGAGAACACATGGGACTTTCAGAATGCCCAGAGGAATGTGGAGAAACCCTGGGAGAAGGCTCCTGTCTAACCCCACCCCAAACTCGCACACACTAACAGGGCTTTGTGTTAACTGTTGTAACAAACAATGCCGGCCAACAGCAGCTTCATGGTGCTGAGGTGAACTTGGCTCTCAACTGTGAGTAGGACATCCGGACAGAGACACTCTATTTCCCCTCCCCCCCCCCGCCCCCAGTGGTGATTTAGACAACCTGGTTCTTTCTCCTATCTCTCCACCATCCCTTGGGGACTCATAGTAATCAGTATCCATTTGTCAAATGCACATCACCATCCAGGGTGAGGTGTTCCATTGATGAGAACTTTCCACACTGCTGTAGCTGCTCCAACGGACATTTAGTACTGGGCATGGCAGCCCATGTAATCTGCACACTCTGGAAATGGAAGCCGGAAGGGGGTTGGATACCTAATGCATTCTGCTCCATGAGAATACATGTGTACAGGCCTAGACTGCATTTATAGTCTTATGAAGACAAAAGAAGATGTCCAGTTCTTCAAGCCATAATCAGAAAGAGCAGAAAATATAAGAATCAAATTCTCAGTGTTGTTAGCTAACTTTCTTCTTTCCTGGCCACCACAGTACTGTTTGGGTTACTCAGTCTCTCTGAACATTGGTCAGCTCATTCCGTTGTAAAATGTGAATAAAGGCTGACTGAGCTAACGACACAAGCTACATTGTACCAATGTCGCACATTGGGTAACTGTCCCCTTCATCCTCACTATAGCTCTCCTGGTTGTACAGATGGGGAAACCGAGGCACAGAAGGTTTAAGCCAGATGTGCTTACTGCACAGGTTTAATGGACCTTGGTTGCATCTTAGTCATCTTAGGCACTAGTTAGTTACATCCAGAGCCGCTGGGAAGATGTGTGAGGTGACCAACAGGAAATCCAGGCCCTGAGATCTGGGGCTCAGCTCAGTAGTAGGAAACACTTGCATGGAAAGATTTCATCCTTGGAGCAGAAAGTGAAAGAAAGGAACAAATTGTGCGTATCTAGTGAGCATTCAATGTATTTAGATGTGTACTTTTATTTATTTATTTATTTTGTATTTTATGGGTATGAGTGTTTTGACTGAATGCGTGTCCACGTACCACATGCGTGTCTGGTGCCCATAGAGAGCAGAAGAGAGGACTGGAGCTACAAACGGTTGTGAGCTGCCACATGGGTGCTGGGAATCAAACCTGAGTCTTCTACAAGAGCAAGAGGAGTCCCTCACACTGTGCCTCCTCTCTGGCCCCTATTTGCCCATTGTTTATTTGTGCCCTCAAATACTCCTGCTCTTGTGTCACCACACCTGAAAGGCGCATGGCTAGAATCATTGTTTTAGGTTCAGGTGACAGTGCGGAGAGAATTTTCTAAGTCTGTTCTCAACAGATGATCCTCAAGAAGGGGGTTCTTCAGTCAACAAATGTGACTTTGCTGAACCCCTTGCCTTGGAAAACCATAGGCAAATGGCCTTTGAAGAATGTGTGTGTGTGTGTGTGTGTGTGTGTGTGTGTGTGTGTGTGTGTGTGTGTATGTGTGTGTAACAGACAAGCATGTGCACCACATGTATCCAGGTACTCTCAGAGGCTAGAAAAAGGCATTGGGTCCTCTGGAGCTCCATGCAGTTGAGAGCCACCGTATGTGGATGCTGGATATGGAACTCCAGACCTGTAGGAGAGCAGCAAGTGCTCTTAATTTCTGAGCCACCTCACAATCATCTCTCTGGGTGATTCTATTAAAGGGTCAGGTGAGGCCTACAACCAGGAGACCTGTTCAGCTTGGCTTGTCACTAGGACTGAAATTTATCTGAGTCTGCAACATGTTCAAGAGTGAAACTGAGAAGAATCTTGATTGGTTAATTGACTAGAAGTCCACTAATTAGCGTTCTCAATTAACCAGAATCATATCTCTTTATGATGCATTGAAGAGAGCGAAAGGGAGGGAGGGAGGGAGGGAGGGAGGGAGGGAGGGAGAGAGAGAGAGAGAGAGAGAGAGAGAGAGAGAGAGAGAGAGAGAGAGAAGACAAATGATAACTTAATAAGTTGACAATATTAAGTTTTAAAGCAATGACATGAAATGGTAAGGTATTTTCCACAAAGTGGCTATTATATCATCCTCAACAAATAAACAGGTTATCAAAATCTATTCAAAACACCATGGGACCGCAAAGGCCAAGAATGATTTTAGTAACTAAACATAAAAGTTCCTGAAAATGTAACTGTAGTTGAAGAAACTACATTTTTTTTTTTTTTTTTTTTTTTTTTTTTTTTTTTTTTTTAAAACAAAGTAAGAACAAGATTTGAGATCTTCTATGGTGGTGAGGGATACTAAGAAAAAAAAAGTTTATACCCAAGGACCTGGTCATTCCACTTTAAGAATGTAAGCCAAAAAGCATTTATTGGTGTAAGAGTGTAGTTCACTGGTGGAACTCTGGTCTAGTATGTACAAGGCCCTAGGTCTGATCTGCTATGCCACAGAAAAAGAGAGAGAGAAAGAGAGAGAGAAAGAGAAGAGAGGGAAGAAGGGAGAAAAGAAAGAAGGAGAAGAAAAATATAAAGAATAAATACAAGCTTATATGTCAATTTGTTTACTCTAGTGCAATTCATAACGCTGGCACTGAAAAAGGCAGCCCAGTTACAGACCACAGCAGCATTCATCCACAGTGGATACTATGTTCAATCTAGAACTGGGTGTGGTAGCACATGCCTTAGTCCCTGCACTTGGAGGATGAAGACAGGAGAATCAGAAGTTCAAGGTCATTCTCTGCTCACCAAGGAATTCCAGGCCAGTCTGGGCAACTTGACTCAAGCAAACCACAAATAGACTGGTGTTTTTCAAGGGGTATTGGTAATAAAGAAATATGCTCCTGACGTAGCGGACATCCAGAAGTACAGAGGACCATATTTATGGCATTCACTAGAAGCTATAAATGTGTTGAAATAATTAATGAAATATAAATCCCACAAATGAAATACACACACACACACACACACACACACACACACACACACAGCGCCTTTATATTTTGTTATACCTTAAACATCTTAATAGCTGGGCCAACAGCCTAACCTCCATATGGTTATTCCCGATTTATTACTTACTAATTCTATGTATCTTGGCTGCTCTGGACCCAGAGGGCTGCCCAACTGGGCTGTAGTCTCCTGGCTCCTTCACATCACGGGTATGCCTTTCTGTCCTGCCCTCTTCTCAATCAACGGTGTGTCTCCTCTCCTCCACACTCTCCTGGCATGGTGGATCTCCTCTTCCTCTCTCCTCCCCATCCCAAGCCAGGGAAATCCCCAAATTCCTCCTCTGTCTGCCCTGCCCAGCTATTGGTTGATGGCATCTTTATTTACCAACCAGAACCAACTGGGGGCAGTTTCCCAGAAGCTACATGCAGACACTCAGGCACTCTCATACAAACAGCTTTTGGGGGGGGACATAATTAGCATTTATAATACAAACAGCTACATGGATGGACCAGTGGTACAGGGAGACCAAGAAAAAAAAAACAACAACAAAAGGTCCCAAGGACTGAAGTGTGGCTCTCATAAGCTATAAAGTGTGAAACTGTGTTGTACCAGACCTTTGCTTTTTATTTTTTCCTGACCAACATTTTTACAAACACAAATAGTTGTGGGTTGTTTTGTTGTTTTAGTTTTTTTTTTTTTTTTCACTAGAAGAAAAAAATAAAGCAAAACCAAATAGACAACAGAAGTTGGGCTAAAAAAAAAAAGTAAATAAATCAAAGAAGACATTTTGTGCTGTTGACTCTGGTCACCTTCCTCCCATCCCATGTCTGGCTGCATCCCGACAGCTGCTGTTTATTCAGAGTGACAACCTAGCACCAGAGTAAGCCTCAGTAACCCAGAAAATGTCCTGTGGATCTGCCATGCAAACTTCCTGCAAGAGGCTCCAGGGCTAGCTCTCACTGACCAAAATATAATGTTAGCACAAACAGTATGTTAACGGAGAGGTTTGATGGGGTGACACTGGAGCACAAATGGCCCTTAATTATCTGACACTGTAAATAACGAATCATATCTTTTAATATTTTTCTTTCTTCCTATCTTCCGTCCTTCCACTCTTCCTCTCTCTATCTCCCCCCACCAGGCTTTCTTATTAACGCAGTGATCCTGCTTGGATGCGAAGTGCCTAGAAATCCACTAGGCTTCAGGGTAGTAGCTTTGGAAAATAGTGACACCTTAAAGCCATGAGGCCTTGGATCAATTGGGTTATGTTGCTGTGATAAAACACCATGGCCAAATGCAACCTGGGGAGGAAATGTTTATTTGGCTAACATTTCCACATCACTGTTCATCATCAGAGGACAGGAACTCAAGCCAGGCAGGAATCTGGAGGCAGGAGCTGATGTAGATGCCATGGAAGAATGCTGCTTGCTGGCTTGCTCAGCCTGCTTTCTTATAGAACCCAGGACCATCAGCCCAGGGATTTCCAGCAGAATACTCTTACAGGCCTTAGGGATGGGAAGCCATTATAAAAGAAAAGACTGAATCAATCAACTATATGGAGCTGAGCAGATGTGTATACACACACACACACACAAACACACGCAAGTGCACACAGCAGACCCTTTGGGAATCATCATAAGTGAGAAATAAGCCATAATTATGTCATACCCCTGAAGAAGCAGTGTTAGAACAGCCAGCTTAGCCTGGCTACTGTGTCACCCATCTCTGTGGTTATTCTCTCAGGTCATTAGTCTTGCAAGGATGATGGGTGAGAGGCATTTTGGACTCATAAGACTTGAAGATATTTGGATGTTGCTCCATCACTATCCAGCTCCAGAATTTTTGAGTTGGGTTGCAGTGACTATAATACCTGAAAGAAACAACTGTAGTATGGGAAAGACCTACTTCAGCTTTGAGTTCTGAAAAGATGAGGAAGGTGCAGGGGGAGCAGGCAAGCAACTCTGCTCCTGACAGCAGGAATATGTGACAGAGAGATCTCACATCCAGGTGAATCCAAAAGCAGCTGAGGAGGAGGAAGAGGAGGAGGAGGAGGAAGAGGAGGAGGAGGAAGAAGAGGAGGAGGAGGAGGAAGAGGAGGAGGAGGAGGAAGTGGTGGCGGCAACAGTTCACTGTAACTTTCACAAGCCAGTCCCTAGTGAGCAGCTAGGCTGCCTTCCTAAAGTTTCCATAGACTTTAAATGCTGCCACTCACTTGGAAACAGCGTGTAGAAAAAAGATCCCACTGTGAACTTTGAGGACTTCAATCTCATGGACTTTGAGAACGTTTGCCCTGAAACTCAGTTCTCCCTTCTGCAAATAGAGTATTAAAGACAATACCCATCCCGAGGTGTTGTCATAGAATTTAAACCATTGTGTGTAATCAGGCAAAGATGCATGTGAGTGTTTCTCATTCTCCTGTGAACAAGGCCCAGTTCAACAACCTGCCCCCACCAACCCAAAAGCAGAGATGAAGCGAAAGTCCCTTTGTCAGTTTGTAACGTTCCCCCAACGGGGAAGACTGTGTGCATTACATCATCTGACTTACTCCAGTCCTGTACGCCCAGGATAAACGTCATCAGGCATTCGGGTAGTGAGATAAGAAGCCTTCATTCACTCATTCGGTGGTCGTTCCCTTGAAAATACCGTAATTCTCATCAGACCACTAAGCATCATGGGAGATTTCAGGGTGGTAGCAGTGGAAAGAGTTTGTAGACTAGAGGTTGATCTACTGGAGTAAAGAGATATATAAAACGAATAGTAGGGGTAGGGACATCTTTCTCTCAGACACTCAACAAGTACTGGCACGGGGGTGCGTCAGGCACCATTCCAGGGTGCATCTGTGAGCAAAACAGTTAAAAAAAATATCCCCACATTTATGACACTGCTGCTCCCCCTCCGGTACTGATAACACTTCAAATACATAAAGGATATCACGATAGAAGGTGGTTATATCTGACGGGGAACTCGAAGCTGGCTAATGAAACATGTCTGGTGGGAGGGAACTACCCTTCTAGGGTCTTCCAGAAGTCCTCATTGGGTGGAAGATACTTAAGCAGGAACCCGGAAGAGGTGGGGAAACGTACCACATCGATTCCAAGGAAGAGAGGGACCCAAGCAGAGAGAACGTCCAGGGCAGAAACCTCACTGGATATTTGCAGGGAGCTGAAGGGCAGCCCAGTCAGGCCGTGAATCTGGTGATGCCCGTGCTGTCATGCTAGGATGGTTCTTGCTGCACTTCTGGGTCCAGTCATGGAACACGGCTTCTGGTGAAAGTGAAGGGTAAGAGTCGGACAGTATGGTTACCCCAAGTATAAGATAGATGGACACACAAATATTCTCACACTGGCTCACAGATGGCACCAAGTATCTTAGCGTTAAAGATAGAAGGAGCTGGCTACCCTGAAGGTGGTTGTGGAAAAGGGGCTGGAGACAGCTCTGCTGTTTAAGCCGTTATTCGAGCTTGTGAAAGAATGCACAAGACTAGCTGTCACTCGATGGTATGGAAGAAGCTGGAAATCATGAAGGTGCTTCGTGGGCAGGGCCACGTCGCAGCACCAGACCCAAGTGCTTCTGTCCACCTTTGCCGCTGTGGTAATGACACATGTCCAGGAGAGGAGGACATGCTGGGGAGTCACAGGTTGTTCCCAGTCTACTTTGAAGCCGGCTTGCTTTAGAGTGGTCTCGTCCAGTTGTAAGGGCCTCACACCCTTGGTGGGGGCTAAAGGAGAGATCAGGATAATGGCAGTAGGGAGTGCCCTGGGAGTCTGGAAGCCACACCCCCTGGGAGTCTGGAAGCCACGCCCCCTAAGGCTCCTCCTCTTTGCACATGCAACTTCCAACATAAATATTTCAAAGCTCAAAAAAAAAAAAAACAAAACAAAAAAAAAAAACAAAAAACAAAAAAAGAGGCAAGTGCAAACTTTTGAAAAGGAGTTTTCAGTATGGATTGTATTCAGTTTTGAGTAGAAAAGCCTTCATAAAATCTTAAGTCACACGATGAGACCTCTCTGCTATGTCATTTGCACTCAGAACTCCTTGTCAGACCACGAGAGTCCTCAATGCCCTCCGTGCCTTGTGTGCCCACAGTCAAAAGAGAGAGCGAGCTGCTACCTGTCCATCTCTCCTTCAACACATATCTGGTATAAATGTTAACACCTTGTTCCTTGGACTCATCCATAACTCACTGCAAGGACAGACACCTTGGTCTTGTTTTATGACAGCACAGTAGTCCATTGTGTGGGTGAATCATGATTTATTTAACTAGTCCTCCATTGATGGATCCTTGAGTCTTTGCCAATGTTCTACTGTAACAATCATTGTGGGAATGAGTAGCTTTCTGTAGGCATCATATGCCCATGTTTGAATACATTCATAGTATGGCTTCCTGGAAACAGGATCTCTCCCATCCACCAGTGTCCTCACTAGTGATTTTGAAAGATGCTATCAAAGCCCCCTCTTGAAGTTTCTTCTTACTGACCCTCCTGCAAAAACAACAGACAGTGGCATCTTTTCCTTCCACATCCTCACCTCTGTATAACCTCCCCCCCTCCACACCCCCGTTGACCTCACCCACACAGGTTGTTCTAAATGTTTATTCCCTTGTCATGAAAGTTGACTCAAGTCACTGTCATCTTGGCTGAATTTGAAATCACCAAGGAGACACATCCCTGGGACTGTCTGGGAGAGCATTTTTGGAAGGGGCTTTAACTGAAGTCTCATCCTGAGTGTAAGCTGCAGAGACTGAATAAAGAGGAGAAAGAGAGCTGAACACCAACATTCATCCATCTCTTCTGCTTCCCATCTGCGGACAGAATGTGAGGTGAAGCTTCATGACCCTGCCAGCCACTGTCAGAGGTTCTGTTGGTGAAAAAAAAACAAAAACAAAAACTGCCAACCTAATTAAAATTCAGTTTATTTAACTTGATTTTCTTTCAATTGCTTTTTTGATAGTCAAGTTGTCTCCTTGGAGTAGATTATGCCTTCAAGATCAATGTTCTGTTTTTCTGTCCAGTTTTAGACCTCGAAGGCTGGTTTCTATGGTATCATTCAGTTGTCATTGCCTCTGGCTAAGTGGGCACAGCCTGTGGGAGGGATAAGGAAGAAGGAGCCCTGTGGGAGGGATGAGATGGACAGAGACCTTCTCCAGCCTTACTAGATTCTGCTGGTGTTTCATCAGGCCAGGCAAGGCTCAACTATGGATGCAAAACCTTGTTGGAGAACCTCTCATGTAGCTGAACCTCTCACCAGGACCCATAAGCTCACTCTCTGTCCTTGCTTCCTTAGGCCCAGGGGTGAAACCATCTTTTTGCTGGCACCTTCAAATGCCTAGCCCAGCTCTATCTTTGCAAGTCAAACTGTCCCCATCTTCTCAGCCAAGCCCTTTAAGTGAGTCATGTGTTCCCCAACAGGACCCCCATAGTTGCAAAGTTCTCCTCAAACAGAATACCACAGTCTTTGGGGGGGAGTTTAGTGTTAGAGATCAATTGACAGATTGTATGTTTAACCCAAGAGGAAAGGGTGTGTCAGAAACTTTATATGTATTTTCCTGGAACAAAAGGATACGCATAAGTCCTGTTATTAAGCAGAGATGTTAAGTCTGAATCTTTCTACTTGCAGAAGTCCAAAATATTCACATTTTCTCACCATAGCCTCTTTCCCTGTAAAACTACATCTGTGGCCACCACCACCATGCAACTAGGGGCTCCGCCCTCTCCCTGTACCCCAGCACACTTGGAATGGATATGTATTCACATCAGTTGCTGTCAATCACTGCCAACCACATCAAAACACTTCGATGCTTTGGACTTCTATCAAAATAAATTCTAAACTCGGTCAAGGTCATCTGTAGGTTAATTTCATAGTGGCCGGTTGAGCAACTATTTCATGCTGGGATCCAAGGGAGAAAACAAAGACAAACAAGATACTTTGCTTCTTTTAAGTGACCAGAGTGTGCGTAAAATATACAAGTCAGTAACCTGATAACTGACATTTATCTTCAGCTGGATTTTTACAAAGATAAGGATAATTAATGACCTTGCATTGGAAAGATCCATAAATGGAACCAAGAAACCCTGAGCCTCAATAACAGAGACTTTCCCTGAAAGAGAAGAAAAAGTGAGTCTGGAGCTCGGGAGCTGTGCTGTGTTCCAGGAAATGCTGATGAACATGATTGACACTGAGTCATTTCCTGCTTCAGCTCTCAGACTTCAAGGGGAAAGAAATATTTGCTGGTCTCCAGGAACCACATCAAGGCATTGGCACCAGAAAAGTCATCCCAAGGAGGAGTATTTGGAGCTCATAGATGATGGGTCTACAGAGTTCTTAGGAAAAGAAAGTGTGACTCAAGTAAATTATACCCAGTCGAGTTGTCGTAGAAGAGAAAAAGCCAGAGGGAAGTGATTTGGGGGCACAAAATATATTTTGGAATAGGGTGCCCCTGTTTCATTTGAAACCTTAAAAACCTGTCCAGAGGTGAATGAAACCACTAAGCAAATGAGACAAAGGACATGTAACATTCAACACCAACAGATATAGTGGAACAGTACTTTATAGAGTTCTCTGGAAAGCAAGAATTTTATACCCAGCCAAGTGGCACTTCCATTATAAAGGCTACAGGCAGAGTCAAGCACACGTGAACTGGAGACCAACAGACCGGTGGGCCTGTTTAGGTAAGGACAGAATGCTTGGTAACAAGCAGAGAGGGTTTCTTCATAGACGCATAGATTATAGTAGCCTCTGAACCAACCTCCCTATACAAAAGCTTTCCGATCTTGCAGGGCCCATTTTCATGAACATGCTCCTTGCCTCAGTCAAATACTGAGCCCTACTTTCCTAATGTGGGAGCTCTTTCTTTCTCAGAAGATTTGGGGACCAATACTACTGACACACTTCCATGTCACACAATGGACTATGCTTTCACATCTAAAGAGGACTGTCGCATACTGGAGTCGCCTCTTTATGTTTTCCCACTTTTTGAGAGAAGTGTGGTGGCTCAGCCACCCCTCTCTCAGCACTGTGGACGAGATGCACTCTTGGAAGCATGGGATTGCTGTTACTGGGGCAATCTATGGGAGTTCAAGATTTCCATGTGATGTGCATAGGAAATTTTCACTGTCCCTAAAGTTCCTGTGCCCCCACATGGCTCCTGAACGTGGGACCTCTGTGCTACCTCCTATCATGGGAAATACACAGGAAGTGCTGAGCCAGCTAGGTGCTGCCTTCTTCCTGGTCTCCTCCACAGGGTAAACCAGCTCTGAGGTGCAATACAGATCAGCCCCTTTTCCTGTTCAAATTCTTGTCTATAGTAGGCTTGGGAAGATAAGTCAACAGGGCTAGGAGATCCTAGCCTTTGGTACTAAGCTCAAAAAAGGCCAGGCCCAGCCTTCAGAAGCTTATCTTTATGAATGCTATTTTTTACTGAATCTCATTTTGCTAATTCCTTATGATTCTACACTCACTATTAGCTCTAATGGGTTCTTCATTGGTTTACACCTAATAATATGTTAATTAATAGTCCTCATTGCTTAAAATCCAAGCTCCTCATCATGGAGAATGATCCAGGCATTCCTAATACGGCCCACACAGTAGGGGATTTAAAGCACTCTTAAACTTGCCCAGAGGAAGAAAGAGACTCCATAGCAAGAGTTCACCCCAGAATGCCTCTGTCTGTTCCAGCCAAGTAACTGGTGGCAGGCAGGGTAGACTAATGGTCAGCCCTTGTCCAAAGAATGCAATGGCCTTAAAATACCTCCTGTGGCAGGTGCAGCTGTGAGGTTGCTCAGAACTAGCATGTCGTCACACCCCGAAGACACACAACACCACGACAACATCGTGTTAAGCTACTTGTAAGCAGAGTGGGAGCACAGAGGAAGCACCCTCTCGCAAGGAAAACATTGATCCGAAGAGCCTCGGAGAGGGCTGGGGCCTCCTCAAGCAAAGATGGGAGGAAAGGCCTTCTTCAGCTGACACAATAAATTAGTTCAAAGCCGATGACAGCCAGGAAGATTGCCCACCACCCCACAAAGGAGGGGACGCTCTGGTCCCCTTCACAAAACATAGATAAAAATTGTGTTCTTCTCCTCTAATGAGGCAAGCTCAGATCTAAGTCAATAGAGCAATTCATTAACAAATCTAATGAAATCCCCAGGGCTGCCAGCGAGATGGCAGCGAGTCTCCTTGGGCCGATAGTCCATATGTTGAGGGTCAGATTGTTGAGTAGGCTCCTCAGGCCTATTCACTGGCTGCATATGGCCGTTAAGGTCACTGTTATCAGACACTTTCTCTGTACACAAAACAAAATTTCCATATGGCCCATGGAAATGGCCCAGCCCGGGCTCCCAGCTTCCCACGGCTCTCTTTGTGCGGCGCTGGTTAGAAGTGTAAAAGAGGGCGTGAGGGGTTACCTCCTTGCTCAGTCGCCCTCCCTGCTTTGTGCTTCAGGCCAATTTAGGGAAAATCTGCATCCCTCTCTCCCCGGTCTTTCAGACTCAAATGCCCATGTCAGTGTATTAGAACGTGATGAAAGTGCTGATTGCTGCCTATGTATTTAAACCCTTTTGAAGCCTCAGTGACCTGCTGGAGAGGGTTCTGAGGGGAAGAACGGTCTCAGGGCTCTTTCAAATCCACACAAATAAAGGTCTTTCCTGGCTTAAAGTGGCCCCTCAGATTGAGCCCCACAGAGTCCCGGGTAAAAAAAAAAAAAAAGCTCAACACAATTGTCATGGATATTACATGACAGTAACAAGAACAGGCCAGGGGACACAAGGCTCCTCACCACACAAAACCAGACGGGTTTGTTGACAGCCCAGTAAATAGGCTGTTTAACCCTTTGAAAGTGAATAAAGAAGGTGTAGACAAATGCTTTCTGATGGAGTTTGTGCATGTAACGGGCAAGCCAGGACACACACTCGAGGACGTTGTGGGGTGGAGGGGGGGCGGCTGAGGAAGGCACAAAGCTGCCTGGGGGTTCTGTAAAATTGACAGAATGAGACAGGGGAACAGGGAAGCCAGATCCTGCTGCCGGAGACCAGCGTATGTGGGACACTGAGTGGTCACCCTCCCTTGGCCTCAGTGGCTTGTCAACATCTGGTACTTGGGAACTCTGGGGAGAACTGAATTCCAGGATCTACCCCCACCCCAAGCCCTATGTCTTCAGAGTTACTATCTTCCAGACACAATTAGTGTACCCTCCAGGGCTCTGGAGGAGAGCTCTATCTGGAGCGCACAGGCGACATGCACTACCTCCCAAGTTACTGTAACCATCAGCCAAGGCAGGGACAACAAAAGTGAAGCTACTGATGTAGAAACTGAGGGGTAAGAGAGTCACATGTGGCTGAGAACACACAGGCCCCCTACGCTCCTGTTTCTAGACCTGGTCTCCTATTGTCTGTAAAGGGGGAAATTCCTGTTTGGTTGTCAGGGAACAGATGAGAATTGTTTTAATAAATGCAAAAATGCCCTTTCTCTGTTCCTTCCCATCTCCCTCCTCTTTTCTCTCTCGTTCTCTCTCTCTCTCTCTCTCTCTCTCTCTCTCTCTCTCTTTCTCTCTCTCTCAATCTGATTTTAGGTGGAAATTTATTTCTCTTGACATAAGAAGCCAATATAAACAGAGGCATGAAAACTGCCTCCCAGAAATGTAAAATTATGCATATTGCCTCCAATTTCATAAGCCGTTTAGGTTACCACTGAAACGACTCCCCCGTGACCCACAATTCCTAGGACTTGGCAGCCGTGAGGCTCCTATAAATCCAAGTGCTACCGCTCCGAGCCTCTGCCGGTGCTTTAGTGGGGAAGGGCCCTTTTAATTCATTTAGCTCCTTTTAATTGTCGTGGGGGTAGGGGGAACTGTGTGTGGGTGGGGGGAAGTGTGTGAGCACTTTCCTTGGCCTGAGTGGTTTGGTTGGCAGGGAGGCTGGAGCCCACACTGCCATTCACCAGGGCTCTCATGAAAATGCATGCTGGGCCCCGGCACCTCTGGTAATTGTAATATTTTTTCCTTACTGTTTATGTCAGAGAGTCATTACCGGGAGAGGCTGACACATCTGACGTGTGTGGCATCGACACACATTAGGTGGTCCTTAGATAATCTTCAGACAAAGTTTAGTCAGTATGGCAGGAGCCCAGCCCCATTCTAACCAAGAGAAATGAAAGGGAAGCCCGTTCCTCATGGTGCCTCCACACACTATAACTAGCCCCGCTTGTGTGGGTCTGTTTCTCGGCTTCTAGAGAGCGTGTCCTTAGAAAGGCTGGGTTAGGACTCAGGTTTGGAATGTGTTCTCCTCTTCTGTGTGGACAGTGTCCTATTGTTTGCTATAATATCTACAACACTGTGTAGGACAATTGATTAAGCTGATTCCTTTAATGTTGACAGCAAGCCAATGATGCACATTCTGTTACCACTTAATAGAGGGAAAGTCTTGATGCCCAGAAAGGCTAAGTAACTTGATCCAAAGTGAATGGCTCATATCCCTCCATTCAAACCTCTGTGAGTTTTCTCCCTGGTGCCTTGCTTAGCGTAGTGCGTGGACCAATCAAAAATGGCCGAGGCTGGTCCACCCTCCCATGGTAGGAAGAAGCTAAAGTTCACAGATATCCAGTCTCCTTCCAGGTGGACCTTGGACTCACTGGCCTTCCTCTTTCCTACACAAGCTTCAGGCAGTCTGAGATTTCCTTTAAAACAAGATCAAGCTGTTCTAAGAAATATTCTGTAATTGCTTGTGTCTTACTGAGTATTTTGTTTCCCATCCAAGCTAGGAAACAAGTAGCCAATGAAAGAAGAAATGCCTTTAAAAAAAAAAAAATTAGATGCCCAGTCTCTACGTTATCAGAAATTATAAGGTTAAGACCTCTTAGATGAATCTTAGCTGCTTAATAATTTAAAGCTCCAGGGTGAGCAGGGAGGTTCTAATGAGCTTCAGGCTTCTCCCTCTGGGCATCCAGGAGGGCAGCATTGCTTCCCAGGAGCAGGAAGAGTCTAAAAGGAGTCTGTTTGGGATTGAGGGAAGGACAGTCTAGGAGAGACATCAGTGTGGAGGGGGTGGGGGGTGGGAGGTGGGGCTCAAGGGGACAAGAAAGGTACCAGTGGTGGCTTAGAAGGTTCTAGCTGAGGTTAGCCGGTTCTCTGAGTGAGAATTGTCAACCATGAGATCCATTCAAATGTTTCCTCGAGTCAGCATGTGCATAGAGGGTTTCTCAGCTCATCTTTCTGGCTCTGGAGAGAAGCAAGGGAAATATTTTAGAAACTCCAGTCTCTGTATACCATACCAGGCCTAGAGAGGAGGGGGAGGGGAGCAGCTATGTGCTCGGGCACATTCGTGAACCTGTATGTGTGCGAATCTTCCGTGAGGAATCTGAATTAAAATCTCTAAGAAAATATGGCAGGCTGAGGGGACTCGCAGCATTTATTTTCCCAGTGGAAATGTAAATAGTGGTGGGAGAAGATGAAAATATTTACAGAACAAACTGACCTGACCCAATTAAATGCTCCAAGAAATGCCTGCCCCACAAAGGAGGCCAGACACTGACAGGGGCTCCACTCACCCCGATGGCATGTGCCACATACACACCACACACACACACACACACACACACACACACACACACACAACTGTCCTGGATCCTGGATCTTCTGCCTTTAGGTGCCTGTCCAACTTACCCACAGCACACCCTATCTCAGGCCCCACCAAGGCAGGGAAAAGACCCAACAGTGATCAGACTCCTGCTCAAGGTCCTGCTGGAGCATGTGAAGGAAGAGCTTCTTGTAGGCCCATCTGTTACTGTCAGCATCATTCCCACGACTCAGGTTCAAGAACAACCCAAGTGATGCCATCAAGTAGCCCCAGGTCCTCCCCTCCCCCACAGCACAGTCAGAGTCACAACTGGGGCTAACACTAAATCCCCAAAGGACCTTAATTTTAATTAAGGATGCTAAAATGGACCATTTAGAAGGAGTTTCTGTTTGCTAAACACAGGCCTTTCTCAGTGGGACCCAGGTTGGGTGTGAGCTCCACGTTTGAAATTAAATTATGCCTGGGATAATATTGTCTTGAGCACACAGTTGCTGACACGATGTTGACAAAGACTTAGCCGGTGTTTTAATAAGAAAACAAAACGCAGGAAAGAAAGCGGCAGGGTTTTCAGGCAGATCATTAAGGAGCACCGCAGAGGCCAGGGGCTGGCGGTGACTGCATCACACAGTTCGTCATACAACTTAAACTTCTTTTGACATCTAGTTATGTCGAAATGTGACTGATCACCCAGGGGTTGGAGCTCCTGAGAGGGAGAGGCTCACTGACAGGCAGGAGCTTAAATGAGAATCAGGAGGAAGTGGTACCCGGGCTTCCTGACAGTCTGCAGCTGCTACCTGGCTCCATCTCACGGAGGCAGGCCTGTTCTGATGAGGGGACCTATTAGCATCTGCGCACTTCTGTCTCATTACCACACATCTGCCCACCTTTATTCTGCTGCCGCCGCCTCTCATCTGACAGCTCAGGCGTTGTCAGGGGCTGGATACTGCAGAGTGGGGACCTCAGGCTCACTAGCTCTGCTTTTATTTCCTAAAGACTGGTGTGTGGTTTTGACAGTACCATGTTGAGGAGGTAAAGCAGGTAATTAACATATCGAGCAGTTTCTAAACAAAGCTGAGGTATAGATTCTGCAGAAAATCACCGTGGAGTTGGGGGCTTGGAGGAAGGGTGGTGAGGCGGGGAGACCTTAGCTTTGTCCAGTCCCCGTAGATCCACTAATCAAAGATGGGCTTTTGACGTTTCAAATTAGGGAGGAGGAGATGGAAGAGGAGGAGGACGTAGCTAACCCTTGATGTTGGTCAGCTTGACGTTGGGATAGGAACACAGCATCTCTAAGCTCTGTCTATGCTTCCAGATATACTTCCTGCTGAGAAAAGGAAGCCCAGGCTGCCCTCAATTAAAACAATAGGCAAATTTATGTCCACTTATGTCAAACAACTGCCTTCCATACCTGCCTTAAAAACAGAGATTTAACAGTGACAGGAGCCCCTCTGAAATCCACTGGAGTGCCATGGATGTGGCCAGGGTCATTGGGAAGATATCCTCCATTGACTTCCTGCTGGTTTAGCCCTCTACCTCCCAGCATCCTTCCATGTTTACCTAAGCTTAACTTTTTCAAGGTCTGCAGGGGTTCTGTTTTAAGCTGGAGGTCCCTGGCATTGGGAGGATACAGGGTGGAGCTATTATCCTGATAAAGGGAGGGACACTCACCCCTCTCATCACCGAGGAGCCATTAGGACTTGGCAGGAAGCACAAAGGGTGCCCACTGAGACCTAAACCTCAAGGGACCCCGATGGAAGCCCACAGTGGCATCCCTGCAGAGTCCTAGACAGCCTCGGATGGCATGTCGTTAGCAGTTCTACTTGGAGCCTGTTAGGAAACTCCTGGCGCTGGAAGCTTTCATCCTGATACCTCTTTGTTCTGCTCGCCCAGGGTTTGTATGGGTTAATGGAAAAATTACTGGTATTTTGCAAACAATGCAATCAAAGTCAGTTCAGCAAACCCTGATAAAGTGAGAATAGCTCATTCAGATGGAGCTGGCAGGCCTGAACTCACAATTGCAAAGTTTGAATACAAAATAAGATATTCCCCCCTTTAAAAAAAAAAAAAAAAAGACAGAATCCGTTGTCATTCATGCTAAAAAGGCATTACAGACTGTCGACACTGTACAGAAAAATGGGAGATGTTGACCTTTTTATTATAGACTTTTCTCTGCTGTTGCCCTTCTTTCAACTGCACATGGCTTCCCCCAGCTCCCCCGCCCGCCCTGCACTCATGCACGCTGTCTTCAGCTGTATGTTATCTCAAATAATTACCCTCGCTTCTGGCTGTCCCTGGCGACTTCTGCTGCTAAAAAAGCTACTCATTGTCGGAGACTGAAGAGGGATTTCCAGCCTGCTTCTTGTGGCCGGGCAACGGCTCTTAATTAACCACTCAGGTATTGTGGGAGCTCCCAGCCCGGCTCGCTTCCATATGGCGCGAACATGTCCGCAGTGATAAGCATGGGAGGAAATACTGTATCAAAAAGGAGCTCACACAACCGAAAGCTTGTGCAAATTATTTTTAATGATTCTTCTCTGGTAAGTCGGCTTATTTGTTATTTCAAGCAGAGAGAGAGAGAGAGAGAGAGAGAGAGAGAGAGAGAGAGAGAGATGCACTTGCCCTTGACCCAGATCCCCCTAGTCCATGCCCTTATGCCACCCTCATCCTAAATCTCATCCTAAGTGCTGTTCTACAGAGTATTCCAGGAGAGAGAAGCCCTTCCTATCTTCCCTAGAAGGGACCGCTGTCATGGGCTTTTGTATCCATTGGATGCTTTGCTGTTCTGAAACTCACATGCACATATTCTCTCTCTCTCTCTCTCTCTCTCTCTCTCTCTCTCTCTCTCTCTCTCTCTCTCTCTCTCTCACACACACACACACACACACACACATTTCCCATAAGCAAGTGATTGTGAATAAGTCAAGAAGGAAGCTGTTTGGCCTTACATATCCTTGGTTCTACTATCCCTGCTTTAAATAATCAGGAGCAGGAGGGCCGAGTAGAAGGGATGCCTCTTATAAATCTAATTAAAGAGGAAGCTGCATTTACATTTTAAAACCCACCCACCAGCCAGCATGCGGTGTCACTAGACATTACGTATGAATTTCCTTTGCTTCAGAAACCATTACATTTAAAAATTCATTACAGCAAGATTAGTTAGACACATGATGGATGTCTCCCTAATCCTGCCATAGATTATTACAGTTAAAATGTAAACGATGAAAAATATTTTGTGCTTATCAGCATTTATGTGGAAATGTGTTTTACAGTGATATATGGTGTTCTATTTCTATGATTGTGACAGGAAGAAAGCAATACAAAACAACCCAGTGTTTATTAGAACATGCTTGTCGTGATAACAAGACATACCTGTTGTACATGACTTTAAGCCCTCTCATTGAGGGCACTTGTCCAAAACAATGTGAAATGTGTCAGCTGTGCAAATCCGGCTGAGGTGTGTGTGTGTGTGTGTGTGTGTGTGTGTGTGTGTGTGTGTGTTATTCTGATTGTGGCTCTTTTTTAATAGGTTAATATTCATTTAAAATCATGTAGAAGGTTATAAAGTTGGCAGGCCGTTTAGCCTGTTTCCTTTCTGACATGCTTTAAAAAAGAGTGGTGTGTGTGTGTGTGTATGTTTCAGAGATACCAACTAAGGCTAGAAAAAGGAGGTTTCTGTGTTTATTTTGTCTACAGACTGTCCAATGGGATGGAGTTTACAGTGTGATGTCACTGGAAACACTGCTCCTCGGAGCAGTGAAATGAGCCCAATAGAAGAGGAACACAGAGCTCCACTTTCCAATCAGGTGAGCATGAAAATCAAAGGCCACATTGGGGACATCCTGGTCCCATCAGGGCACAGGAGTGCTGCAGCTGTGACCAGGGGAGGATTGATGGCCCAAATGCACTGCAGAGTCCCTGTCTCCTGGGGAAGTCACCTCCTAACTCTTTTGGCCAAGTTCACTCACAATGTGGTTCCTGCCTTCCCTCCCTTCTCCTTTTTCTGCCAGCCCAGAACAATAGTACATCCAACTACAAAATGAACCAGAACACAAAAAGAAAAATAAACCCTCGTCGGTCACAAGTAAAAGGGGAAAGAAAATTTATGACTAAACCTTATTTAAAGAAAAGGAACAAAAGGCAGAAGGCCTTCCTCTGTTCCATATCGTGTATTGCACATCCCAGATACCCTCCCAAGGTTTTCAGATAGGACTATCAGCAGATCTAGTGCATCATATATGGTGATAGTGGCACCCTGCTACCTAGTGCATTCTGTGAACTCTCTCTCTCTCTCTCTCTCTCTCTCTCTCTCTCTCTCTCTCTCTCTCCTGCTTCCTATTGATAACAAATCTTAGAGTAGATTTGGAATTGGCCCAACTTGAAGATCAATTCCACCTTCCTTTCATTTGGTGTCTGAGCATCTCCCAGCTTGAGGGTGATCCAGGTTTACTGCAAATCTTTCCTAGGCTTTGCTCCCAGTTCTTTTTCTTTTAATGTGTGTCTCCAGGAGGATGTCGTTGTGTACATTAGCAAGGTGAAGCTTAGCACCCTCTGGGCCATTGCTGGCACAGGAAACAAGGAGCTAGCCAGCCAAGGATAATAAAGGCCTCAGCATTTCCTAGGCTGACTGCTCCCCGATCCTTCTCAGCCCGGTTGTTATCTTTAGGAAGTGCAAGGTGGAGGAGAGGGAAATCTTATCTGGCTCCCATCCCAGTTATAAGATGCAAAGCCCCTCTTGTACACCTTGGGAACATTGTCACGGCGGGGTCAGATCTTGCTCAAACGGACTCCAGTGACTAAAGGGGCCTGTGACCTACATTGTCCTCCATGTCCTTTGTGGTATAAAACAGACTCAGCTGATTTCTTTCAAAGCTCTTGTTATTGCATTTGCAAGAGTGTGGAGCCTCAACTCTCTCTTCCCAGTGTGTGCTTCCTCTTGCATTTATTCACCGATGAACATTTTATTTTTATTTTAAACACACACACACAAACACACTCATGCTTTCCTTTCAGAACATTCTAGAAGCAACTTGCCCAAGTACACCCTGTCAGTCCATTTCCCAGTTGAAGAATTTCCGAAAGCTGGGATCTGAGAGGCTGTGGACTGACCTGGAGTTGCCCTATTAAATGCATTTGCGTCTTTGAGCTGAAGAATATTTGCTGAAAGCTGGATTACCACTTGGTAGACCACCAGCAGCTGTTGAAAAGCAGGGCATAAAAGCTTGTTTATGTCTTTAATGGCCCACTTAATTGATGAAGCAAGTATGTTCTTCATAATAAAATGCCAAGGAATAATCTTAATACCCCAATGTCTGCCGCTAGTGAATTAAGAAACATCTGCTGTAATGTAAAAGAACATTTTATTTGGGGTCTTCATTAAAAACATGATTCTATGGAGTTCTGCTGATTTATACTGTACACAACAAATTAGGATGTCTTGAAGTAATTATTCTTTACAATTAAATCTACAAGTCTACTTTTAGAGGGGAAAAATAGTCTGCCCTGTCTTCCTTTAGTGCATGCTGGGTTCATCCATTTTACCCAAGAGATGTGGAGTCCAACATAGAGTACCTACCTATCTATGTCTACTCCTCTTGGGAAGACATGCAAATCCAGCCTTGCTCCTGAGGGATTATAATATAATATGTAATATAATATAATATGTAGCTCCAGGGAGTTGCAGAAAACTAAGAGTAACTCCTTATGGTAATCTCTTGTCTGACTCCAATGTGGAGTTCACTTTAATGGACTCAGAATTTGGGCTAAATGGAGGACAAAGAGGATGTCCCCACTCTGAGGACTGAGTCTATGACTTGAAGGTAGGCTGGAAGGAATCTATCTCACCCAGAAACAGAGCTTTGAGAACCCGGGATGGAGTGGCTATAGATGTCTGAAAGAAAGAAGGTGCTGAAGGGACAGGGTGTGACCAGCTTGCCAGTGTTGGCTCCCATCCCCCTTCTCCAGATGGCGTCTGTCTCCCACACACCCGCTATCACACCAGGAAGCCACATGTCACCACCCCTGCACCCAACACCACTCATGATACAGGGACATGTCGGATTGCTTCCTGGAGTTTGGTCCCTAGAACAGCCCTCCTGCTTCAGAAGCTAAAAGACAAGTTATTTTAAAAGCGAGCACAGGGCAAGCAGGTGGCTCAAGGGCAGAGATTTGCAACACTGGCTGCTTTGGAGAGTGAGCTGGGAAAAGAAAAAAGCACCTATACCCTGATCTCACTGTTGGAGATGCCCTTTGAATACACAGAAGCCACAGGACTTTTCTGGTTTTGTTTTTAAAATTTTTATATTGAGTCAAGTTGAATTCACCATTCTCTTTTTCTTGGTCTCCTGAGTGCTGGGATTCCACATTGGTTTTTTTTTTTTTTTGGAGGAGAGTGAGTGGGGTGGAGGTGGTCAACTTTGGGGGCTGGGGTACTGGCATCAAACCAAGGGCTTCCAACATGCTGAGCACACACTGTGATATAGTGTTTGCAGAGACAAGAAGAATCTACTGCTCTGGAGGAAAAGATAGGTTTGTTTGTTTGTTTGTTTGTTTGTTTGTTTTAAGATGGATAGCACTTTTCTCAGTCAGATGTTTCTATGAGCCTTTCTGACTTTAAAAAATGCAATACTAACAACTGTTGGAAGGTTATATGGTATGGTTGCTGTGGCTGACAGCATGGTAATTCTTCAAAACATTAAAAATAGAATTGCCTTGGGTTGAGCAATTCTGCTTCTAGGCATGTACTTCAAAGAACTGGAAGCATAGTTCTCAAGACAAATGTATATATCTTGGCTCACAGGAGCTTTGTTTACAACAGCCACAAGGAAGCAACACAAAGACCCATCAATATGTGATCAAAATGTGCTATGGAAAGAGGATGGAATATTACTCAGTCTTTAAAAGCAAGTAAATTCTGAAACAGTCTACAACATGGACCATGCCAAGTGAAGTAAACCAGACATGAAAGAACAGATACTGTGTGTCATAGTTGCTCTCCCATTACTGTGATGAGACTCCACTCCCAAGGCTGGGAAGTCTCATCATAGAAGAAAGAGTTTATTGGGATCTTACAGGATCTTAAGATCTGTAAGGAATCTTACAGGGATGAGAGTTTATCACCATCATGATAGAGAGCATGGCAACAGACGGGTATATCTTGAGACATAAGTAAGAGATAGAGGGGACAAGACACTGGGAATAGTGTGGGTTTTTGAAACCTCAAAGCCTGTCCCCCAGTGGCATACCTCCTCCAACAAGGCTACACCCTCCCAATCCTTCCCAAACAGTTCCACCAAGTGGAGACAAAGTATTCAAATATATTAGCTACTCTAATTGAAATGACCATACTTTGTGAGTGCCATACATGAACTACCTAGAGAAGTGAAGCTTAAAAGACAAATAGTAAAAAGGTAGCTGCTGGGACTGGTGGGAAAGGAATGAGGAGAAGTTGTCTGGTGGAGACAGAATATCAAATTGGGAAAGCAGAGAATTCTGGAGGCAGATGGTGGTGACTGCTGCAGGAGGACATGACTGCCCCTCTGCCACCGACCTTGACAATGGCCGTGACAGCACATGCCATTGTGTGAATTGTACTACAGTTTAGCAGTTTTTTTTTTTAAAGGTTAATTCAAGGCTATCACGACTGTCATCATGTGAGGCCAGTGAGCAAAAGACAGAGAGCTAGTGACTGCATAGCAAATACCACAGAAGTCCTTGAGTCACCTGTGATCTGAGAGAGGGTAGGGAAGTGGATAAGAGAGGATGTGAGGGGTTTCCCTGAGTGATACGGTGGCAGAGGGAGGAAGCTCTCATCTACTTGGGACCATGGGAAGGATTCAGCCAGTAAAGTGTTTTTCCGTGTGACTGACAATAGTCTGAATTTCTGGGAACTGCTTATGAAGATGACTTGGCTTTTCTATGGAAGAAGCCTTAAGTGAGTCAATTCCTGTGTTGTAGTTTGTTCCTAGTTCTTCCCCAAAGCCTCAAGATCCCAGAAATCAGACTCAGACTCAAAATATATGTAGAAAGACCTTGGCCACATAGCTAGGTTCTTCTCTGACTACATCATAACTTAAATCATCTCATTTGTTCTAATCTGCATTCTGCCATGTGGCTGGTTACCTATGCTCAGGTATTATGCATCTGTCTCCACACTTCTTTCAGGACAAGTCTTCCCACACCTGGCTCCGTCCCAGAATCCTTTCTGCCTCTGAAATATGCCATCTCCCGTTTCCTGCCTAAACAATTGGTCACAGGCTTTTTAATTGACAGGTGATGCATCCATACAATACACAAGATATTCTGTCTACAGTCCTGAGTGAATGTGTTGTTGATGTGTAGACAGGCATATTGAGTATCACAATGCCTCATCCCCTTAGGAAATGGTAAAGCCTTCCCTCCTGGTCCAAGTGTGAGTGTTGGCAGCTCCAAAATGTCCACTGCAGCTTTCTCTCCTTGGATGTTTGCAACCTGAACCCTACCAAGATTAGCTAATCCTGTCCCTTGGTTTAGCTGACTACCATATGCTCAGCCTCCTTGAGTCAATTCTATTTGTATGTAAAAGCCCTGCATGCAACTTTTCCATCCAAAAGCCCAGACCACCTGATTCTACCTTTTCTCCATATGAATGTCTATCTTCGCTTCTCCCTCACCACTACAGTCAGTTCAAGTCCCTGAAACATTCCCACACCAAATGTCCTTAGACTCTAAACAAAGAGCCACCTTTGTGGCTATGCTTTATTTGTTTATTTTTTTTTTTATGAATTTTGCCCAAGATAAACTAGACTCAAGATCCTCCAGCTTCAGCCTCCCAAGTGCTGGGATTGTAAGCATGAGCCACCACGTCCTTCTGTGATTTTGAGGCCTCTCTTCTGTTCCTCTGTGGCTGTGGCCACTTCCCCATGCAAGGACATTGTGGTATCTATCTGTCCAGCTCAGGCCCTACTGCCATGTCCAGAGTGACAGGAAGTCTCAGGCTTGTCCAGTCAGTCAGTTTGATGAGCATGCTCCTGCCACTGACAGGGCCGGTGGTATGGAAATGTAACTTCCTTCTTGGGACTCAGTAAGACTTCATTTGTGGACACAAGTTTTTTGAGTTTATTACATTTGCATATGCCACAAATATTCTCATGTGCTTTTTTTTCCCCCAGTCATTAAAAAAATGTACAAATTCTCTGAGACTGGTAGGTTGGTAGCTAGATCTCCTGTTTGTCATAGTTTGGCAACCATTGTCTAGATATGCCCAAAACCCTGAACCCAAATTCCCATTTTGATCCCTCAACACAATTTCTGGGGTTGATTTTCTGCTTTCTAATGGGTTAACAGGGGCACAGTGTGTATACTCCTAGGTATCAAACAGCTAGGGGTTCACATATGGACATGAGCTGAATGTGGGGTCTACAGCCATGAAGAAGAACCCCTCTCTGTGTGCAAGGGCTCTAGGATTGGGGAAAAGAAGCCATAGATCTTGTCTTTGAAGAGTTCAAGAATTCTAAAGTCAAGTGCAACTTCTGGACATTGGTTCTCCATTTTAATCTCAGTGTGTACAAATGTTGAGGAGACCCTGGCCCCACTAATTTAAAGCTTTTGGTCAGGTCTGAGTCTGACAGAGGCTGGGTCAAAACAGGATGAGGGTTCTAAGAGCAATGGACCCATGGCAATTTAATTCAGTGTAGGACTGGAGAGAGGCAAGAGATTCCCCTTCCCTTACAGATGGGTGCTTAAGCTTTTTATATTGATGTTGAAGAAAGAGGACCCTCAAATGATACAGGCACCCACAACATCACACAAGGTTCCCTGGCTGTCAGTGTACTGCTTTTCTGCCACTAGGGCAAGCTGACATCAGAAAGATCTTGTCTCCCATTCCTCAGTACTTCCACTGAACCATCCTGGGCTAGTTCCAGCCTTTTTGGCCCAGCTCATCATTAATCCTGTGAGTTTGGCTCAAGTTTTATCCGCCCTCCAGCTTCTGCCAAAGAAGGGCTGGCAATCAAGAGAGCACTCCACTCTGTAAAGGTGCTCCCAGGTCAGCTTAGCTGCAGGGAATGAAGGGTTGCAGGGGTGGTGGGGAGTGGGGCAGGGGCTGGACTCAACATTTCTCTTAATAGATGCGATGACAGTCCCTCCTGGGAGCTGGTTTCAGCCTCAATCTCTCCTGCTTGGGAAAAAAAAAAAAAAGAAATAAAATACCTTTTTCTAAACACAAAGTTTTAAAATATTCACTTAAATATGTTAAACATCAGTGTTACCGCATATTATTGGTTTGGTGGAAACAATGTGCTGTAAGGGTATGGAATCACTAAAAATAGCCCAGGTAAACTTCAAGCTGGCACAGCATTGGAGAGCATGAAAGGAGGAGGCAAGCAGACCCTCCAAGGTGACCCTACTTCATACCATAGTCCACCCTCCAAAATCCTGCATTGAGACAAAAGCAAAAAACAAAAGTGCCCAGGTATCACAATCCCTATGTCCTTGTGTCCTACAGAACTTGGGTGGTGCCTCCAGTTGCCCTGTGGTTAGAAATCACCTTTCCTAGCCTGTACCATTGTTGTACCCTGGTTCACACTCTGTCTCTCCTCCAGCTGGATGCAGTTGGTGTTCAGCCTGCGCTTACACTGTGGCACTACCCTCAGCTGCCTCTCAGAGTCTGTTGGGTATGGTTACTCTTCTCCATCAAGCTAAGGGATCATCTCTCTCTTCTTCCTTTTATGAAACTTCAGTTTGAAGTCTTTCATCTTGTCCTTGGGTATTTGTGATTGAGCCAGACCACAATCTCATCCACATGTCTATGGTAACTTGTATAACCTTCTGGAACCTCTGATTTTCCTAAACCAAATGAGGGAAGACATGAAGAGTAGTTCATGCAGCATGGGGGTAGTTGACCCAAGGTTCCAGGATATGTACATAATGCAAGAGGACCCACAGTGTGTGACTCTGTGTCCTAAGCTGAGTCAAAGGAAGTACCTGTCAAGAATTTCCCTAAGGGCACAGGCCACATCAGAACTGGCACTGAGCCGAGTGTCATCATGTCACTAGCAGATTTCCTGCTTGAAACTTTTTTTTTTTTTTTTTTTTTTTTTTTTTTTTTGGTATTTCGGTTCAGGTTCTTGACCCGGACTTACCAGACCATAGAACAAGGTTCCTTGTACTTATGTGGTCCCTCTTCATCTATACCCTTCTTGTCCCTCTGTCCTCACTGCTATCCTCTAGATCCTCATGTCCCAAACTAAGTTACTGACATCCTTATGCCACAAAGCTTCACACATCCAAATGTATTCATTGAAGCTATCTGTATATAACAGCCTCCAAATCATGCTGACTTTGGAGAAGAAAATGAATGTTTTCCTCATTCCCAACATCTGGAAGCAGTTAATTCAGGATATGGGATAATGAAACCCAACTCCTCTATGCATGCCTGCCATTCCAAAATCCTCATGGGTGACTAGAACTCCAGTGGGAAGCTGGAAGGGACAAGAGACAGGGCCACTTCCCTGAAAAACATATCTAAAGAGTCCCCACATATTACCATTCTTTCTAACTGGTAGCCCAAAAGCTAGCTGCAAGAGATCCTAGAAAAGTTAGGGTTTTTGTGATTGTTTGCTCTTTTTTCAAATGGACAAACGCCCAGTGAAAATGTCAGGTTCCATTTGAAAAGATGAAAGGAGAAAGAGATGGGGGAATTGAGGAGTTTCTGCCCTATGTTAAGTACCTATACCATTTCCTTTACTTTAAACCTGTTTTATATTTGCCAAAATGATTCGGGCACATAACTGAAATAGTTAAATATATAAATATGTATAAGCTTGTGAAGGAAATATGATATTTTTTGCTGCTAACTCCAAGGCCTCTCTACAAAAGCAATAATTTTAGTTTTGGGATTTGTTAAAAGTAATTTTGAACAAATAATAAAATTATAGTTTTCTCTATATCCCTTAATTTTAGGGCTTTTAAATTGCCTTTCTACTGTAGTCAGCAAAGATTTGTCTGTCTTTCTCTCTCAGACATACATAACTGCTCAGTTCTCTTCTCCAGATTTTGCCAATAAAATCATGTAAAAATTTCCCAGTTAAGAAGTAGCCAATGTATTCACTATTGCAGCCATGTAAATGTCCCTCACTCTGTGGCATCACAAATGCATTTTATTTTGTGCCTCTCCTTGGATTGAAAAATCACCCATCTTTATCATTCCCTTAGTTTTTTGTTTGCTTGTCTGTCTGTTTGTTTTTTAAACAACTCCCTGGAACTGCAGAGGTAGCTTAGTTTGCCATGCAGGCATAAGAACATGAGTTTAGTTCTTCCGGTCTGGGCCCGAGCACTGAGCAGATCCTGGGCGGCAGCTCTGCCCCCAATCTCACAGAACCCAGAGGAAGCCAGCCTTCCAGGAGCTCCAATCTGGGCAGTATCTTAGGTAAGGAGAAAGCAACACCAGCCCCAAACAGGGAGTAACTGGGACCCACTAGGACTCAGAAAGTCACTCCTGGCCTGGAGCACTGGTTTCTTCCTGTCTGTGCCTAAGCACTGAGTAGATCTTGGGCCCCAGCTCTAACCCCAGTAGTAACACCCACCCCACACAGTTCTGATACAACCAAAATAATAGGGAAGACAGGCTCCAGTCAGAGACAGGGCAGGTAGCATTAAGGAGATCCAGATGGTGAAAAGCAAGCGCAAGAACATAAGCGTCAGCAACCCAGGGTACTTGGCATCATTAGAACCTAGTTCTCCCACACAAGAAAGTCCTGAATTCCCCATATCACTAGGAAAGCAAAATTCAGATTTAAAATTACTTCTAATGATGATGATAGAGGACTTTAATATAGACATAAATAACATTCTCAAAGAATTTGAGAACACAGTTAAACAGGTAGAAGCCATTAAAGAGGAAGCACAAAAATCCCTTAAAGAATTACAAGAGAACACAACCAAACAGGTGAAGGAATTAAACAAAACCATCCAGGACATAAAAATGGAAGTAGAAACAATAAAGAAATCACAAAGGGAAACTACCCTGGAGATAGAAAACCTAGGAAAAAAATCAGGAGTCATAGTCACTAACAGAATACAAGAGATAGAAGAGAGAATCTCAGGTGCAGAAGATACCATAGAAAATATTGACACAACTCTAAAAACAAACAAACAAACGCAAAATGCAAAAAATTCTTAACACAAAACATCCAGGAAATCCAGGACACAATGAGAAGACCAAACCTAAGGATAATAGGTATAGATGAGAGTGAAGATTCCCAACTTAAAGGGCCAATAAATATCTTTAACAAAATTATAAAAGAAAACTTCCCTAATTTAAAGTACGAATTGCCCATACACATACAAGAACTAGACTAGACCCACAGACTAGACCGGACTAGAGCCAAATAGACTAGACCAGAAAAGAAATACCTCCGGTCACATAATAATCAAAACACCAAGTGCACAAAACAAAGAAAGAATATTAAATGCAGTAAGGGAAAAAAGGCCAAGTAACATATAAAGGCAGACCTATCAGAATTATACCAGACTTCTCACCAGATACTATAAAAGCTAGAAGATGCTGGACCGATGTAATACAGACCCTAAGAGATCACAAATGCCAGCCCAGGCTACTATACCCAGCAAAACTCTCAATTACCATAGATGGAGAAACCAAGATATTCCATGACAAAACCAAATTTACACAATATCTTTGCACAAACCCAGCATTACAAAGGATAATAGCAGGAAAGCTTCAATACAAGGAGGGAAATTATAACCTAGAAAGAGCAAGAAAGTAATCCTCTTCCAACAAATCCAAAAAAAAGATAGCCACACAAAGATAATTCCACCTCTAATAACAAAAATAACAGGAAGCAACAATCACTGTTCCTTAATGTCTCTTAACATCAGTGGACTCAACTCCCCAATTAAAAGACATAGGCTAATTGACTGGATACGTAAACAGGATCCAACATTTTGCTGCATACAGGAAACCCACCTCAGTGACAAAGACAGAGTTTACCTTAAAGTAAAAGGCTGGAAAATAATTTTTCAAGCAAATGGTCCTAAGAAACAAGCTGGAGTAGCCATTCTAAAATCTCCAGCCCTAGAACACAAAGGGAGGGACTCATGGCTCCACCTGTATAGGTAGTTGAGGGTAGTCTTGTCAGGCATCAGTGGAAGTAGATGGCCTTGGTACCTGAAAATTTGGATTCGCTAGTGTTGGGGAATTTTGAGAGCAGGGAGGCAGGAATGGGAGGATGGTGGGAGCACACCCTCATAGTAATTGGAGGAGGGGCCATGGAGTAAGGGGTTAGGCATCAGTGGAAGTAGATGGCCTTGGTGCCTGAAAGTTTGGATTCCCTAGTGTTGGGGAATTCAAGAGCAGGAAGGTGGGAATGGGAGGATGGTGGGAGTACACCCTCATAGAAACTCCCAGAATTATATGGAGTAGACATGACAGAGGCAGGCCACCACAAGACTAGATTTCAGAATTCAAACAAAAAATTATCTTGATACTAAAATTTGTTTTGAGAATTGTATATTGCAGAATACACAGCCTCAGTGTATCTACTCTTCAAGCAAGCTGAGCAGATCTGCTCGAACCTCTGATGTCCTGGAATTCCAGCTGGATGCAGTGAAGACACAGAGTCAGAGGCTTATCAATTTACTCTTCCCCCTGCCCCCCAACACCCATAATCAGCTTGAAGAAGTTAATGAAGAGTCAGCGCTCCTATTCCCTGGGCTTGGGGACTGAGGTGGTTAATATTGGGCTGTCTTTCTAGGTAAAAGTAGTGGTATTGTTGGAACAGGGAGGATTAGCTAGGATTTATTGCATAGTCATAACCTATTGGTAGAAATAAGTATAATTGTTATTAAGATGAAGTTATAATTTCTTAAATGGTACAAATTTTACTTTGATTTCAAATTTAAGGTTTTCATTGGTATGAGCTTCTTATTAATATAAAAGTGAGATTAATATTGTTACTCTCATAGGCATTGTGCCTATATAACACATTTAGGAATACAAGGTTTACACCCAGTCCTTCTTTAACTTTTCTAACTGATTTGAGATGGTCAGTCTGTGAGTTAAGGGCCTATAGCAAATTCATGGCTCTGAGTTTATTGTTAGGGTGTTTTCTATATTTTATTTAGAAATAGCTGAGAGGAGTTAACAGACAACAGTCCAGATTGCCTTACATGGATAGTTAGTTTTCAGAATGTCAGAAGTCCACAGAATTGACATTATAAACATTTCTGTATTAATGTTCATTTTGATTAAAGACATGCATGCTCCTGACAGCTTCCTGTCTTGGATTCTAAGAAGAAATTGAGCATCTTTGGAGTTACTCCAGTTGTGATGAGACAGCCACTAGGCAAGAATTGCCTCTTTTTATCTACAGACAAATCACTGTCCAGAAAAGGACACGCTTGTGGAATAGTCGACTGATTATATCTGCCAAGACAGAGTAATCAGCCCTTAGTAATTCTGCATCACTAGGTCTGTCAGATGATCCTGGGCCAGAAGGCTGAAGATCGGATGCTCCAATGTTCTGTAGTATAGGGACTGTCCAGGTGTTCAGCAGTCTCTATAAATTGGCTAAGTTTTAGAAGCTATGCTTAGTGCTTCCCATAATTTCAGTCTGTGTGTGTGTGTATGTGTGTGTGTGTGTGTGTGTGTGTGTGTGTGTTTTCACATGCATATACATAACAATTTTTTTTTAATTAAAGCTTTCTTATTTTCTCCAAGAGCCTCTTAACATGAGTCATGGTTTTCTTTCCAGCAGACCCTTCTCACAGAACCTTGTGCCTCACTCTAAAGTAGTTGTTCTTTAGAACTAGAGTAGAGCTGCTCATTATCTCATTCTGAAATTTTCTTTACCCCATTCATGTAAGAGATTTGCTTCTTGGATCCCAAGTTTCCTCAGTCTCTAAAATGCATCTTTTCTGTGTTTCCAAGGAAGGGCCCACAGGAGGTCAATTTTTTATCTAGAAGATGTCTTGATTCTACCTACCACTGGATAGTTTGGCTGGGTATGGAATTTGTGTTGCAAACTCATTCGGTATGTTAAAGACTATATATGTTATCTTCTAGTGTCACGAATAATCTAATTCAATTGTTCTACATCTTTGGTATATTGCATAATTCCATGCTTCTCACAGAAAAGTCAAGAGTCTCTGAGATCTCTGTCCTTGTGAATCTGTTGTACTGATGTGCCTAAGGTGGGTCTTGCAGACATGATGCTGGACTTCCAACCCATAGGGAAATTTATGCCCTTCACTTCTGAGACCATTCTTAGTGTTCCTGGCTTGGTAATTTTCTCTCTTCCATTGTGTGTCATCACTGTTTTTTCTTTATAGAATGCCCAGCAGTCAGGATATCAGAGCTGTGTTAGACATCAGTTTTAATTTTTTTTTTTGCTCATTTCCTCCCTGCCCCCAAGTCTTTTTGCTTCATTTTCTGAGGGGGTCTCTTCAACTGCACCTATCAATCTTCATGGTATATTTGTAATGTCTACAAATACATTACAAATTATATATTTGTACTCTGAATTTACACAGCTTTTTCTTGTTTAGTTTTGATTGAGGTTTAAAGCTCTGGCACCTCATTCTGATTTTGTAACCATAATACATTTTCATCTCTGCAAATGGACTTGATACTTTTTTCTGCCTGCACAGCTCTGATACCTGAGAATGTCCATAGTTCTGAATTCCTGTTTGCTTCTCATTGTGGCATGGCTTTTCAGTGTCCCCCACAGGCTCATATTTGAACCTCTGGTTTGCAGTTGGTTGGTACTGTTTTTGAGAACTTATGAAAGCTTCGGTACATGGGGTTTGGCTAGCAGGCCTCTGCTTATGGTCCAGTTGACTGATCTGCTGAGGCATCCATCCTCTGCTATCAACCCTCCTTACTTTCCCTACATGTTCTCATCACTGTGAACCCCACTTACTTGCCTTCTTCAATACTCCCACACCTGTGAAACCCACTCACCTTTTCCATCATGGTGGGCTGAAAATAGAAGCCAAAATCAGTTGTTTTTTCTTCTGTAAATGCTCTGCTGTATATTTTGTCACAATAACAGTGAAAGGTACTGAAAATAGTCCTTGTCTTTTTTTTTTTTTTGAGTTGTCTTTCCATAACTGTGAATCCTCTGGGGCAACTTTATTTTTAAGAATATAGCCCAGCTGGTCGCACAGGCCTGTAACTTTGGTTATTTAGAAAATAGCAGGAGGAAAATTACAAGTCCAAACTTGGCCTGTCTGGACTACAGAACAAAGACCAGTTTAGAAAACTTAGTGAGACTGCATTTCAGAATGAAACTTAAAAACAGGGCTGGGATTATGCTCTGTAACAAAGTTCCTGCCTGGCATATTCAAAGCTCTTACATACATACATACATACATACATACACACACACACACACACACACACACACACACACACACACACACACACCCCAATAGCAGAATAATATTAACTGACTAAAGGTCTCACTTGCCTGATACAGCTTGTTGACTGGTGAATGATTTGGTTGCAAATTGTATTGTGAGTGTATTTCTATGTGCATTCTCTGGTTCTAGATCAATTGGAGAGGAATTCCCAATTCTACTCTTCTTCCAACTTGTAGGTTACAAGTCTGGTGGTTCATTCTGGGATGGGGTAAAAATAAATTTCCTTGGGATCTCAGTGGTTCCCTGAATCTGCCTGTTTCTATTACAGCATTTCATCCTTTCTGACTAAAATGTTCATCTCATCTCTAGAAATAGTCTATTCTAATATACTGCAGCTAAGCATTTCAGGAGCCTCCAGCTTAAGTACAGTGGAGATTGTATTGAATGTAGTGAGACTATGGATTGCAGAAGTGTCTGGTTCTAGCAGAGATGGGGAATGCATTTAAAGCTAGGCACTTAACCCTGTGTGGTTACACCTTCCTAAGGACCCATATAGATGCTCTCCCATCATTATTCTGGGAGGCTTCCCCAGCCTCTCTTCCCCATGTCACTCTTTGCTGTGTCCTTCCTCCATATTGTTGACAGTCAAATGAATCTGTTGATCTACTCACTTTAGGCCTTTCCTTACTTGTACTAGAGTGAACAGTTCATGAAACCACGATCTACTTACTGGACTGCTCTCAAACTATGAACATGCACATACTAAATGCTCAATAAAGACCCATGTACTGATACAATGCTTACTACTAAGTTCTGGGTTTTTGCACACTCCCCTCTCTCTAACCATCTTCTCCTCTGTGACCAGAAAAGTCTTAACAAAAGGTTGAAGCAAAGTTGAAGATGTGACACCCCACAAGCCAGCTCCAAGTTCCTCTCAAGGTGCTGCATCTTAGCACAGTAGGTACTAGCCAGTTACAAAGGAATTCTTTCGCCTTGTAAAATAAGAATCTGAAAGGATTAAAGGCCCAAAGATGTCTTTGCTTGTTGTACATGTAATTAATTTCTTCTCAGGATAGTACTAAAGCAAAAAAAAAAAAAAAAAAAACCCTCAGAGGAAACAGCAGACTGGTGCATTCAATTTCCCATTGTGAGTTAAAAATCACATTAACATCCAAGAGCAGAAGGCATTCACGTAGATTTAGACTTCCTGCTATTCTTATGGAGTTATAGGCCTTCTTTATGGCAGACCAGCATTCTGAGGTAGGGAAGCATCATGGGACATCAACCAGTTTGGATAGGTTCCTGAAGCTCAAACCGGTTGCATCCCCATGTGCTCCCCACCCCCACCCCTGCACTCTTTCATGTTGACCATGTCTTCTAGATGAGAATACACAAGGAACTGAGTGCAGGGTCCTCAACCCTTCCACATCCCCTGAGACTGAGCTTGGTACAGGCCATCAGCAGGTGTTCAGCGCCCAGTCTCACGGTGTAACTCTGAGGGTTGCACCTGGGCTTGAGCCTCCTCCGCTTTCTCTGCTTCCTCTCTTGTCAGTAGATGAAGAAGTTTCTCTACACACATGCCGGCTTCCACGCTGTCCTTCTCAAGCAAACATGATCAGGCTGGGCCCCTCTAAAATGATATGCAAATTCTTCCTCCCTTAAATTCTTCATGTCAGCCGTTTCTCGCCAAAGCGGCATGTATTTTGACAAAGATTTCAAATGTCTCAGCTCAGTAGATGCCCCTTGGGATGGCTCACCATGTCAACGTGCCTGGGTTGACTTACTACTCCGTGTGTGCCCATGGAATCGTTTTCAGAGAGCTTTCACTGAGGTGGGGGACAGTTACCCTGACTGGACATCCCATGGATTGAGTCCACACTGAATAAGAAAGAGGTCCGCTGAGCCTCGATGTTCTTCCCTCTGCTTCCTGACTCAGGATACAGTCTGAGCAGCCACCTGGTTCTCTTATTTCCAAGCCTTTCCTACCACAACGAACCATATCCCGTCTTACACCCTGAGCCAAAGTAAACCCGTCCCTCCTCAAGTCACTTGTGTAGTGTATTTCATCCCAGGAAGGAGAAAATGTAATGAATACACGGCCCTTAATAAGATCTCTCCTTTGCCTGTTACTGGCCTCTTCCAGAAATGAAATAGACATTATTTTTAAAAGCACAAGCTTAGATAATTCTTTTTTTTTTCTTTCCAGAATCAAGCTGACAAATATTGACTGCACAGGAGACGCTTTTCCAGGGGCAGCGAGTTCTTCGTTTCCTTTATATAAACAAGCACAGGCCTTTTCTCAAAACAAGGTGGCAGTGCTCACGTACAAGCCAAATGGTGAGGTCACTCACTGCCTGCGAGGCCCTGCCAGGCAGTGGAGGGGACCCGCTAGGCAAGAACAATCTCCAAGAGGAGCATGTGTGGTCAGAGCTTTCCCTTGGCCCTCCACACAGACAACCCCTCTTTTGGTAAGTCCATGAAAGTCAAATGGACTTGGAGAGGCAGACAGGAGTAACTTCAGGTGACCTCCTGGGTTTTGAACTATTAGCCAGAGACAGAGTCAGCTAGATGCTTCTCCAGTGGGATATTCTCTGGAGATAGACACAGTGGACATACTCATTCAAGGACGCTCTAAAATGATGACTCAGCAAACAAAGGCAGCTTATGTAAATTGCTTGCCGTTCTGCACACTGAACTAGACTGCAGAGGCTGGGATGGGGAGAATGGGAGTGGGGAAGCTGCAAGAAGGAGGCTGGCTTCAACTAGCTTTTCTAATGTGAGGAATCAGGCCTAAGAGTGAATCATGAGCAGCCAACAAAGTTCTGCCAGTGTTTGACGTATGAACACGAGCCAGTTCAAAGTGATCCACAGTAGACAGTCTGCCTTTGCGACTTTCCAAGCAGGTGTGAAAGGCTGTGGTTATGAGACGCGGCCATCCCAGAGGCCAGCTCCTCTGCCAAAAACATGTCCTAAATGACGTCTCTGACACGCGGCTGTTAGTCCTCGACCTCCATTACTACAGAGATGAGCGCCTCTGCCAAACTTTTTAAGGTTAGGCAAAAGCTGGCTTCGAGAGGTTGGTATATATAAAAAGAAAACAAAATTTTGCAGAGACTGCTCTTCTGCAAAGCAGCAAAGTGTGTACTAGCAGTCACCTTGGATAGCTGCATTGTTACGATATCCAACTCAAGAATGTCCGCCACCAACTCCCCAAGAAGGAAGTGCAGGTAAAAATGTCCCCTGCAGCCCACCTCACAGGACTCCTTTTGTTCCTCTCTTGGGTTTTCCTTCTATCTTCCGGGGAACTCAGACGTCCAAGTCTAACATCCCTCTGCCACCAAACAGTGCATTGAGAACCTAATGATATGACTTCACACAAAATTCCATCATTTATAAATTATATGTGCCTCGGTTTCCAGAGCTGCCAGATAACCATGGCATTGGCCGTCATAGGAAGAGGAGACCAGAATTTTTCCACAGGAGAAAGTCAAATCCAGATGACTTGTGAAGCTCACCACAATACAGAACTAGTCAAGGCCATGGCAACAAAGGAAATCCCCACTACCCTGACATCACAGTGATTACTATGTCACCACTCACGTGAGGCTCTGGAGATCTCAAGTTGACAAGCTCTCATCCTCAGCAGGAGCAAGTGGTTGGTTCCAGAACTTTCAGAGAGAAGCTCTCCCTCAGGTTTGTCTGACTGAAGGATGCCCATACCAAAGGGAAGCTTGTGTTCCACATCAGTCTCTGTCTCAAAAGGGGAGAAGTATGGATCTATTGGCTATGACATGGGTTTGAGTCTCTTTCTGGACCAAGATGGCTACATCTTTCTCCTACAGGATGCTGTTCCCTTACCATTTTCTCCATTCAGAATATCCTGCTGAGGCAGGGGCAGGTGGAGACTTGAGGGAAGTGAGCTGCTCACCCTAAGCCTTAGTAAAGACCTAGGGGCAGTAAGTTTGGGGTTCCTGACCCAAAAGCACTTGATCCAGGCGTGGGACTGTGCTCAGGGAATCCCTTCTGTGTCTAGAGGAAGAGACCTTGCTCAAAGACAGGGCTGTGCCCAGGGAGTAGGGGGACAGGATTAGGGTCTAGGCCATGCTTAGGGGGCTGTGCCATGTTCAGAGATAGTACTGTGCCAGTGGGGTGGTACAACGATTGATGGGGGCTGTGCCCAGGATCAGGGCTGTGTGCTCAAGGGATGGGACTGTGCCCTAGGAAGAGGTTTGCTCAGGTGGCATGTCAGTCTCTAAGGCAACGACACCAGGTTCCCAGGAGAACCTCAAAGAAACACTGAGAGGGTAGCTTCTTAATTTATCACCAATCATCATCATCATCATCATCATTATCATCATCAAGTGTTGTTGTTGTTATAGTTTTTCAAGACAAGGTTTCTCTGTGTAACACCCCGGGCTGTCCTGGAACTTGCTTTGTGAGCAGGCTGACCTCAAAGTCTCAGATCTTCCAGATATTCCTCTGGAATACTGGGATTAAAGATGGAGTGAGGGCAGCCTCTTAAAACAGTGAGAGAAACCTGGATCACCTATTTATGCTGATACGTAGCTATAACTTGGGAGACTACAAAGGGGGAAAGTAGCTTCCCCATTGGGGAGAAATTTCTAGAAGCAATATTTATTCCAGGCAATGTGATGTCATGAAGACCCTCTCTCAAAGGCCTCAGTACATGGGACGGTAAGAAGGTTCTGGATGCTTTTTGTTTCTTCTTCTCCAGGCCTGATTGCTGTCTAGCCTCAGTGGTCACAGCAAGCCCCCACTGGATCCTTCCCATCCACCCTACCACCATATCAACATATTAGCATACCCTGGCCGGACCGCTGTCCATTCCAGTGTTTGGCTCATGCATGCCGCCGGGTCAGAATCGTGTGTGCAGCACTATGGGGGCTAGGACCAGGCATGCTGGAAGCCTGTCTGTAATTCTTTGTTTAGGTCAAGCAAAGGAACACTCATGGGTAATTCGCAAAGTGTCTGTACTCAGAGGTATTGCCAATCTCATTATCATTAATTTTTGCATATTTAACTACAGTTTTTAATTAGATGGTATTTTATTATTCATGCACATAATTTGTGTCGAAGTCTGACTGCTCCCTTGAAGGAAAAAGGGGGGGGGGGGGCAGGAGGCAGATATTTCTGAATTGGAAGTCAGGGTTGGTGCTTCTATTTGGCTGGAGAGCAGAGCGGCCTCTGAGTCTATAATGGTTCTCTTTTAATTTTGCTAATAGCTATCATGTTATGTACCTTTATAAATTTGTTAAATCCAGAGTGCTGGGAGTAGTCTCTGTATGCGGTGACTGTAAACAGTCTGCTCTGTTTGGTCTGCGCATACAAACTGTTTGCTCTAACTCCTTGATGTATTATTAAAACGGGTAATGGGCCCCTGGGAACGCATCTAGTTATAGGCCTTCATTTGCAGAATAAACCATGCGTTGTTTTCATCTTTACTCATGATTGTTAATGGCGCTGATGATGAGATGGGTGGGTTCTCTGGGCTCTGCCTTGATCCGCGCCTGTTTTATTATGCAGGCAAAATGGCCAGGCTGCTGATTTTGTCGAAGGTTTTCAATTAGTCATTTGACTGAACACATCTGTGCTGGCATCCACCCAGAGCTGGACGGCAGCTATTACCAGTTTACACTCGCTGAACCGTGGCCATAAACTCGGATGGGAATAAACCTAAATTGGCCTTTTAGATATGGCTGAAAAGTTGTAACGTTGCAGTGTTTTATGGCGGTGTCAGGAAGGTGTGAACTTTTCCGCCTTCAGGCCTAGGAACCTGCTGTGATATTCCACTCCGTTCAAATGACTCACTTATAGGCTGGCTCTAATATCTGTTTACCAGTTTGTGTCCATGACTTAATCGGCTTGCTAAGAGGGTAAGATTGTACTGTCGGGCTGTGGTGGTTTTTAGTTTAATTGTGTTGGTAAACAAAGCAGAGAGGCTGCCTTGGTGTTATTGGGCAGTGGTTGGATCCAGGCTCCCGCACCTTTTTTCCCAAATGAACACTGCTTTGTAGCAGACCAGAGAGGCCTCCTGGGGCTGGCAGTGCCACCCTACTGCACTAGAACAGAATCTGTCACTAATATGCGGCAGATAGAGGACCAGGTGACTGAAGTAGCACTGCTGTCCCCTTGGTGCTGAGCTCCTGAGTGGAGTGCTGGTGTTGCTGCGGGCTGAGCAGCAAGAGGACGCTGTACGGTTCCCTGCACTCCCAAGGGGCAGTAGGCAAGGTGGCTGAGGGCAGTAGTTGGCTTCTGAGGAGTGATTGGCTAACATTTCCCACAGCAGTGACCTTCTCCCAGGGCTTTAGCTTTTGGTAGTCTCAATGTGGCCTCATGTTCACCCTCCCTAGACATGATAAATACCAATGGCTCCTGGTGAACCTTAAAATCTGTCTTCTGTGGGAGGACTCATTTCCTATGGTCCCCTCCCCTCCCTTGTATGCCATAGTGTTTCCTATTTCCTGTTACCCCCTAATGTCCAGTCTGTAAGTACAGATTGGAATTCGCTTCTATAGCCATTTCATTCTCTCCTGTGGCATGTTTGTGCCTTTCCTCATTGCTGTCTGAAGTCCTCAGACTCGTGGCCACCACCATCGCCATCTCCATGGTGATCTTCATCTCCACCACTGCCTCACCCAGTCCCATGGCTTCGTTGCCGTGTCACATAGCACATATGAGAGTCCACACGTGCATAGTCTTCATAGCAGAGCACCAGGACCAGAGCCCAGTCATCCTGCCTACCTCAGAGATGAGGAAGATAACGTGTGAACAGGTATGGTGGGGAAAACTGCTCTAGGTCATGCCCACAGCAGGCAAGCCCAGGAATTAAAGTGCAAGCAGTAGGCTCCCCAGCTAGGGCAAGTTCCCTCAGCCCTGGCTCTGAAACAGCAAACTGAGGTCAGGACAGCTTTCATCATCTGGGCCTGCTTTATGTTCATACCTTTTCCACACTGGTGAATACTTAGGTGAATACTTGTGTGTATATATACATATATGCATATACGTGCATATATGTATACATATATGGTGTGTATACTTATATATACACATACATGTACATATATAATATATATACATATACACACGCATATATGTGTACATATTTACACATATGAGAACCATACACACTTGCTCTTTAAGATGATGAGAGCGATAACAAAGGGTCAGAGGATGACCGGCCTGGTTTGGTGTTCTTAAACTCCTTAGGTTTCACAATACCAAATACATCTGTCAAAAGTTGAGATTTTGTTTGGCTGCATGTTAAATGAAACCACTGAACTTGTTAGCAGTGAAGTTAATAAGCCCGCTGCCCTCTCAGGCCCATCCACTTCAGTCCCTCAAGAAAACAGAAATATTCCATATTAAAATTAAGATTCTCTAATGCACACCCCCAGGAAACAGTCTCTTCTCTCCTGGCTTGTAGAGGCCTCTACTACAGAGGTTGTATCGTGGCTGAGAGCAGAGGCTGGGGGTGAGGCTGCCTGGGTTCAGATCAGGCAGGACAGTCCCTAGCCACAAGATGACATAAGCCTTCCTGAATTATAATTTCCTCCTGTCTGAAACAGGAGCCCCTTGGAGCACACCAGCCTCCCAAGGTGGTTCCAGAGACTGAAGTGGGCATAGTGCTTAGGGAAGTGTCTGGCACTTGACTAGTATGCTGTCATTTTTTATGGACTATAAACTTTATGACAACTTAGTCTAACAGGCTGGATGCCAGGGAAAGAAACTCTGTCTCTTGTTTAAGATGCCTGTTTTCAACAACAGCTTTGTCAAGGTTCTAGTACCTGAAATGTTATGGACTGTGAGAGCTGTTGAGCCCGACTGTTACACTAATCAGGAGACACTCAAGGCCTTTGCCAGTCCCATCCAGCACTCGTAACCCAACACCTGATGTAGTGTGTGCCCAATAAATGATGACTAGGCAGGTGGGCTGATAGCCACATGGCTCATCTGCCTCGGCTTTCGTCAGTCTTCATCACTGTGATAAACACTTGAGAGAAACAATTTAAAAAGAAGCATTCTTCTTCGTCGCTCTGGATTTCAGAGGACTCATTTAACCAATGGTCTCTCAGCCCTGTGGCCACGGGTCTTTGCTGAAATGTGCATCATGACAGAGGAGATGTAGTGGAACAGAGACACTCACCTCATCTCAGCCAGGAAGCAGAGAGGGAAGCATGCCCTTCAAGGCATGCCCCAGCCCCCATGACCCCTTTCTTCTAACCAGGCTGTGCTTCCAGAAGTTCCCACCATTTTCCATAATACCAGTGGATTAAGAATCCATCTAGGATTAATCCATTGATTAGGTCAGAGCCCTCACAATCCAATCACTTCTCAATGATTGGATCTGCCAGCCAGGGACCAAGTTGTCAACACATGCGCCTTTAGGGAGATAGTTCTTATCTGACCCACAACAGCCTCAGTAGGCCAAATTTGCCACCTTTAAAATGTGAACCCCTCGGCCCACCCTTAACACACTGAACTACAATCTCTGCAGTTTGAATAGTTTTTAGCATTGAAAGCCTTGCATGTGAGCTTGCAGATAATTCTGTATCCACAGAAAAATTATTTCTAGCTCTCGACTAGTTTTGCACAGGTACTGGGTATTTGATGAGTTATTGACCAGATGAGTTAATCATCTTTGGTAGTAGCTGAGGGATTTTCATGTTCATTTGGCCCCAAGAGATGAAGGCCTGTCAGATGTTCCCTGCCACAGGCCACTCTGGTGCTATGCCTGGTTTCCAAAAGGAAGGGACAACAGTCCTCTGTGGAAATCCATTTCCCCTACTGCTCCTCCAGCCTCCTGGGGCCATTTTCTGTCATCCAACCTCTGAATGCACCCCTCGTTTCATGGATAGCAGCCAACACATCTCTTCAAGCTCAAGGTCAGGGTCATTTCTGCAGCCTCTCATGGCCATACCTGTGCTTAGTGGACCCCTGAGATCGCAGACGGTCCAGCAGCGTCTTCTACATGATTGCTCTTTTTGGTCTGAACATCACTTTCCCCCTGGACCAAAGGGCCTTGGACCCTGGCTTTTAAAGCTATTCTCCCACTGTCTACATAGACTTTCTCTCCTCTAGATTCAGCCTATGCCCACTTCTCCCCCTCTTCCTGATATCTGCCTTACTTAGCGAATTTAATCTCCTAAGAACTGACTCCTCCAGGACTTTATTACAATAAAAAGAGCAGCTGACTAAAGACTCAAGCTTGCTCACCTGTCATTTGGGGATGGGCGGCAAGGTTGGCTGGGCTGTAGTCAACTTCTTTGGCATCTTAGTTTTGCTTCATAAACATTCTTTCCGCTCTATGGAGCTGCTTTTAAAATATTAAGGCTTTTTTTTTTTTTTTTGACTTTGTTCAAGTGAAAATTAAATGGCTAAGTGGATATTTTCAGGGATAGCTGATTTCTGTAGAGCTCTTTCTCCTTCCCTGCACCTCCCTCTTCCTTCTTTCTGACCAGATCTGGCCATTTTATATAATTCTTATTGGCGTCAAATTTTTAGTCCTCTCCAGGCCATGTCATTCTGCCTGACTCTGGTGGACCCTTTTCTAACACCAAGAAGGATCATGGGTATTGTGTGCATAGTAATTCCAAGGATCCTTCATAGCATACCATTGACACCCATACCACAAGCTGGTATCAATCCTGTATCCATTGTACAGATGAGACTAATCAAGGGAACACACTGAAACACATTGTTCCGGGTTAAATAGGATAAAGTTTAGATGTGAACACTGGGCCTCTGGCTCGTGAACCAGCTATAGGAATGAGCTGGTTGTACATTTCTGGCATAACCTTTGTTCCTGTTCCCTTCCTTACATAGGAGATATGCCTACAGGCAGAGGCACAGACAAGACTATCCTTGTTGAAAGGGAGGCCAGACCAGTTGGACTAGCCAGGGCTGAAAACTTCGTAGGCCAGTTTCCCAGAAATTTCGAGGGACTGCAGCTGCCCCTCCCCAGCTCTGTGCCTGGGTTCCACAGAAGCCCTCCAGCACCCAAGTGGGTACCTGCTTCCAGTGCAGGCCCTAAATTGGCAGTACTCGCCTGGGTCCAAGGAGCCTTCTTTTCTCTCTGTGTGGTGGTTGGACAGATATCACCAGCAGATGAAAGCAGGGGGTCCAACAAAGGGAAAATGAAATTCCCCTTGAGCTATTTGCCCTGGCTGACTAACCCAAACCTCCCTTCCCAGGATGAAGAAGAGTTCTGAGGCTCTGATGTTGAGAGCATCAAAGGCTGATCCCCTCAGCTCAGTAGTGACACTGGAGGCTCAGCAGCCAGGCCTCCAGAACACCACTCCCACTGCTGCTGAAGCCAGACCCTTTGAATGTCCCCTGCGTCATTACCGCCACCTCTGCCCAGACTTACCTGGCCTGCCTTCTGTTCCTCTTCACCTGTCTCTGATGCCACCCTCTGACAGAGACAGGACCTCTCTAGCCCTTCTCTGAACCTGCCTCAAAGTTCAAAGGTCATAGAAGGAGTACCCCTGGAAACACAGGCCAGCTTCCTTTTCCAGTGATGCGTCCAGAAGAAGGTTGTTCCCAGTGGCTACATCTTGTCTTCCTAATTTCAGTGCCAGTCATGTTCACAGCTGATATTTCAACCATCCAAAACAAAACAAAAGCAAAAAGAGCCAGATAGAGATTGCCACACCACACAGCGCACAGATGCTCCCAGCATTAAGATTCTGCCAATGAGCCTGGTGCTAACGTGGACTCCAGTCTTTATGTGGCCCTGTTGCCCGCCCTCTCCTCACCCCAGGATCACCGTCACCTTTCTCTCTTAGAGACTTTTTAAAGCATCTCTCTGAATTAAACATAAATTCTGAGCTGCTTGCAGCATTTCTCTTAAAACTCAAGGGCTTCAAGTGGATGGGTAGAATTCAAACTCCGCTTCTGAGCTAAATAGAATGCTAAGAGATGGCTGGGAACACGTTTAGACAGGCTAAGTGTCTGGGTGAGTCTAGGGGCCTCTCTTTGAGATTTGGAGAAGACAAACATGTGCTTCCCCCCTTTCCCTTTGTTTTTAGAAATTAGGATAGCTTTGCAACACACTGCCCTCTCTGCTACTCAGAGTGAACAGTCGGAGCACGGCTTTTATTCCCAGCTCACTAAGTCAAGTAAATAGAAGCTTACAGCATGGAACGAGGAGTGATAAGCAATTCCCACTGCTGTGAGTTCTTAATATATAAATTCATCCCGCAGCAGTTGAGTAGCAACTGGCAAAGCCAGAAACAATGGAAAGCCGCCAGGCCCGGCTCCGACGAGGTCAACCATCAAGGTTATCTATACGCAATTACTGGTATCTACAAACTTGCATAGCTGTCAGCTGGTCAGAGCCCAGATGAAAACTCACCATGCGCTCAGAAAGCAAATATAGTTTCTGAGGAGAGCCTCAAATTAGCTCTGTGAACGACTTGGCTTCCAGCGTGCACCAGCCGCCCGCCTTTGGGGAACATTTCTACAGACAGTTCTTCAGTGTCTAAATTTGGGCATTATCTTACAAATCTCTGTTCCCGAAGTAGGAAAGAACTGGAATTGCTCCTTAACCCTCAGCGACGATAAATTATATCACTTAACAATAGATAAACTCGGGACACTTTTCCTGTGCCGAGCGCCTATTGTGAAGCACCTTCTAATCGGCGGCATCTCCTCTCCCCGGTCGGCCCCACTAAAGACCTGTCGGTGGGGAAGAGACACAATAATTTGTTTTCTAGCTCCTCCTTCAGGGCCATCCATCATGTGTGGACACAAAGCTGCTCAGCAGCAGATACGTATCTGCTTCCGCTGGAGTTCCTCTTCCCATCAGACTATGCCGAGGGGACGTGTTTTCAGAGCTGTGCTGTGCTTCCAGAGCCTGGAAATGGGGCCCCTGCCCCCTGCGGCCAGTGTGGAGACAGGGAGAAAGGGCATGCCATGCTGTGTGGGAAAAGGAGGCTTCTCAGTGCAGCCCCACATCCTCCAGTGTCTGCCCCGTAGGTCTGTGTGCTAACGGTTTCATCCTCTAGGGGGCGATGTTAGGAGGTAGTGAGATCAGTAAAAGATGAGGCCTCCTGGAGAGTCGCCTGGTCTACTAGAGATATGTATGCCTCAGAAGGACTTGTGAGAACCTGGCATCTTCCTCTTTGCTGTTTTTTGATGTATTTTTGTTTTGTTTTGGTTTGGTTTGCTGCTTCCTGGCCAATGAGGTGGGCAGTTTGTCATACTGAGTATTCTTATGATATGCTGCCTCATCAGGCCCCCAAGACAAAGAGCTCCCTCAGCCAGCGCTCCCTCAGCCAGCCACAGAATACTCAAAATTGTGAGCCCTAACAAAGCTTTTCCCTCTAAAAGTTCGTTGTGCCTGCTCTTTGGGTAGTAAAAGGGAACTAACTGGCCCTAACCAAGGTCCTTGCTGGGAGCTATCTCCCCACCAAGACCTTCCAGGGCCTCCATAGGAATGTTCTAGGTATGAGTAAGGGTTAATCAGGGCTCAGGTGATTTTCATATTATTTGGAAGAAGCCACACACTGGAAGCAGGTTAAGAAGCAGCTGCCTTTGATCTTGTCCTTGGACCGTTTGAGCTGTGACTCTGTTTCCACTCTGTCCCTCTCACCTTCTTGGTCATCTTTTTTTCTGACGTTTCCCCTCCAGTTCTGCTTAAGCCTTGAACGTCAGCTGTGGGTTCACTCTATCTGTACTACAAAATTAGGGACTGTGACACATCTACAATATAACCTTCATATTACTCTGCTTAGGCTTTGTGTCTGAGTTAGGGTTTTACTGCTGTGAACAGATACCATGACCAAGGCAACCCTCATAAGGACAACATTTAGTTGGGGCTGGCTTACAGGTTCAGAGGTTCAATCTATTATCATCAAGGTGGGAGCATGGCAGCATCCAGGAAGGCATGGTTCGGGGGAGCTGAGAGTTCTACATCTTCATCTGAAGGCTGCTAGTGGAAGACTGGCTTCCCGGCAGCTAGGATGAGGGTCTTAAAGCCCATGCTCACAGTGACGCATCTACTCCAACAAGGTCACACCTTCTAATAGTGCCACTCCCTGGGCCAAGCCATATACAAACCATCGCACTTTGGGACAGAGGTTTGGCAATGGTTTTCTTCATACAAAATGATATTTCATGGGGCCACAGAGTGAAGAAAGGGCAAAATGGAGCCATGTCTGTTCCAGCTCTTAATCAGGGCAGCACAGATTGATACCTCCACCGCAGGCTTCTGGGCCCACCTAGATGGAACTTTCATATATGTGTACAACTGTAAAGGTTGCACGTTGCACGAGTTCACACCTAAGGAGTGACATTTTCATCACTGCTTTTAGGGACAGTTTTCTGGCAAATGACAACTTGAACCCTCACATCCACAGGCTCCGCCATCTGCAGATTCAACCAACTGGGAGGGAAAAAAAAGTTCTTTTTCACAAAGATCAGAAGAGCGAATCTTGGTGTTGCCCCACACTGGACACTCTGCACGAATGGCAACCCTTGCTCGCACTGCTGTAGCCTGCTGCCTTCCCCCAGCCCAACCCCTCAGTCTCCAGCAAGCGCCATTTGCATTTGTATCATGAATCTCATTCATGAACTGTGTAGTGAACTGAACAGGGACATTTTTCTCACTATTACTCCCTAAGCGATGCGAGACAATAGTCATTTCCACAGCATCGGTGCTGCATGGAGGCTAACAAGTAACTAGAGCTGATGAAAAGCTCAAAAAAAGAAAAAAGAAAAAAAGATGCGGTTATGCACAGATACTGTGCCAAATTACCAAAGGGACTCGACTCGGCATCTTCAGATTTTGACCCAAGGCGGGTTCTGGAACTATCTTTTACAGATACCAAGGGATGGTTATAATGAGTTTCAACAGTACAAAGGGTATGCTGAGAAAGGGAGCTTTTATTCCAGTCAGCAAAAAGATGCTAAGTGGGCAGGCACTGCCCCGCAAAGGACCGGACTCCTTACCACTGATACCTGCACAGCCGCATCTGTCAAGGAGGATGGTCACGAGTGGATGAGCTGTTCAGGGGTTTCTCTTCTCCTGCTGGATCTCTTTGTCCATCTTTGTATTTCAGTACAGAGCCCAGCATCCAGCTTTGGTTGGATGGAAAGAAAGAAAGAAAGAAAGAAAGAAAGAAAGAAAGAAAGAAAGAAAGAAAGAGAGAGGAAGAAAGAAAGAAAGGAGAGAGAAAGAAAAATTAAAACTGCATTCTTTATACCTCAGCCTTTAATATGTAGCAGGTTAAAACCAAATGTCCCAATAAACCAAGCCAACTCAATCTACACTTAGGCAAAACAGATTTGTTAAGCAGAAGGTGTGTCTCCTGACCAGCAGGCACACTTTCTTTCCTGCAGGCCGGCGCTGAGAGTCTGATGAAGAACAGTGTGCTTGCTGCAGGTTTCAGGGGTCAGTGGGGAAGAAGCTGCTACAACCAAGATGACAGGGAAAGTTTGGGTGGGGGAGGGAGGGCAGTTGTCAGGAAGTGTTTTCTGTCTTGGGGTATAACCCATGTTCTTACCATTGGAAGTGTTGGCGAACACAGGAAAAATAGTTCAACAGTGGGACGATCAGGGACTGTAAGAGTCCACAGGGAAATTTCAGGATAACCCTCCCTTAGTCAGTAGAACGGGCCTCCTGTGCCTCCCTCCTCAGAAAAGACCAAGGCCTGGGTATTTCCTTCCTCTGTTTCCTTGGAATCCTCCCCAATCCAGCTGCTTTTACCTGGGGTCAAAAATTGTTCTGATGACCTCCAAGAGGAAAACTACCCACTGCCACCCCATATCAGAATGCCCTGCTCACCCTGAGGACTGGTTATGTCCCTGTGTTTGTATATATGTATCTAGCCACATATCAGGACACACGTGTTGAACTCTGAGCAGGCGTTTAGTCCTATGATAGAGACATGGGAGTGTACACATAGATCTGGCCTTCCAGGTCACCACCCAACTGAGATAATGGCATTTTTAATGAACAGGGGTTTTTACAAGTCATTCAGCCATGGAACTAAAGAATAGAGGAAGCAAGCCCCCTCTGGGTCAGGTGTTGATGCCAGTGAGGAGGATGCAGGGGCAGAGCAGGAATACAAACAACAAAATGGCTGCTGACTCTTAAGTGATTTCTTCCTTGCAGCAGCTGCATGGTATTGTAATGCTGTTGAAAACGATGCTCTCCTGCTAGGGAAGTTGGGCATGGAGAGGACAATGATACTGAAATGGTGTTGGCTGCAGTCATAGAGATGGCAGCGGCTAATGACAGTTGTGTTGAGTTGGAGTGTTAGTAATGGTTGGTGACAATGACAGTTTTGGAAGCCGCGGTGGCAACTGAGATGCGGTAACATTGCTGGGATGGTGGTAACGCTCTTGCTGATTCAGAGCTGGCGGTGCTAATAGAATCTCGTGGTAGTTCTGGTGGTGATGATGACGGTAGTGATGGTACACGTGATGCTAATGTCGTTACTGGTAGAAATGCGAATACTGGTAATAGTGGCAGAGGCGGTAATGGTGGAGGTGACAATGGCCGTCATTATGGTAATAGTCATGGTAGCAATGTCGAAGATAGTAATGCTATTTATGGTTGTGATAACAGTGATAGTGGTGGGAAATGGTGGTGATGTCAGTGGTGGTGGTGGTAATGGTAATAATGGTGGTGGTGGTTTTGTAGTCACGATGGTAACGGCACCAATGGTGCTGATGGCAGTGCTGGTGACTGGAGTGATACAATCGCAAGGATAATGGCAGCAACTGTGGTGACAGAGGTGGTGGTAACAATGGCGGGGACGGTACAATCATAACTGCAGTGGTGACAATAATGGGGTGATCATTCCAGCAAGCACTGAACTAACCTGCTAGAGAATCTATCGGGGAGCTGCCTAGAAACACAGCGGTGACCCAGACAGAGTGTCTACCCATGCTGTGCTGTGCGGCCGAACAATATGGCAGGCACCATGAGCAAAAACCAGGAAACGCCCTGGCTCTCACTGACAACATTGTTAAAATGCTTTCTCCCAACCCTGAGGAATACCTCACCTCTGCTCCACCCAGTCAAACAGCTCAGGAAATATAATTACTAGCACCATCTAATCGATAGCTATTGCTCCTGGTCCTGTCTGTCAATACCAGTGTCTGGATCCCAGAATCCTGATATGCCCCCTCGACCTGTCAATTTCTGCTTCTTGTTAGGAAAACCACATCTAGCAAACCCATGTGCTGATGAGATTGTATAGTGCCCTTAATAGTACACAGCTTAAAAAAATACATTTTGACTAATAGAATATGAGGGGCGAGGTTGAAAATATTCTATTTCCCATTATATCCTTCCCAATTGCACCCAACATCAATGTGTATTGTGGAACACCCCACATCAATGTAGTATCATGCCACCTCACAACGTGATCTTGAAAATTAAGAAAAAATCTACAGATTGGAGAAGAGGATATTCATTCCGCTGGGTTTTCTGAGTTGAGGAGAGAGAGACTTACAAAGCAGTCTCTGTCCCCATGAGGAGGCTGCTTATGGAACATCAGTATGAGCACTTATCAGGTTCAGGGCATGGGAATTCTTTGCCTTGACTTTGGGTCACATGTTCCGAGCAGAGAGCCTGTCTTTGCCTGTGGCCAGTAGCCAGCTGCTTCCGCTCAGCTGGGTGCACACACCCAGAGGTGCCAGAGCGCCTCCCCAAACACAAAGCATTTCAAGGAAAAGTCAGTGGCAAAGAGAGGAGCCTTGGGTCACTGGCTGACCTGAGTCTTTGATGTGGAAATGCACATTTAATAGTTTTGCTGTGCGCTTATCCTGTACAGAAGCTGACTTCCCCTCTGTTTGTCCCTTATTAGAATTACTCTTGCACTGGGGGGAACAAGGCTTTTAAACAGGGAGAGGTTGCATGAGGAAAGTCTCCTGTGAATATTACATCAGGAGTTGACCCTTACTTTCTACTATAGTATAATCAAGAAAATCACCCACTGATAAAACCATCCAATCTGATCATGGCGGGTCTTCAATTGCGGTTCCCTGTCCCCGCCGTTCAATTGAGGTTTATATCAAGCAGACAACAAAGCCAACCAGGACAGGCACTCCCTATTTCTTCCTTCCAAGTGTGTGCAGTGTCCTGAATCACTTTTTAAATTTTCTCCCATTTCACTGGATCCTGGAAATAACTACTCACCCTGGCAGATAGAAGCTCACACCATAGTTTTCCCAAAAGTATCTGTGAGGTGGTGTCAGAGTGTATAGACACTGCTAACTTTGCCTAATGTCAGTTAGATTTCCATTACCAAGATAAAAAGCTACATCAACCTCATAAAAGAATGGTTTCTTTTTTAGGGGTGTGGGGGTGTTAGCTTCGCCTATCTCTGTGGGTCAGTGGGAGACAGGCATCATGGAGGGAAGGTGTGAGCAGTACATGCTCTCCTCACAAAGGCTAGGGTCCCCTTCAAGAACACATTTTCAGTCACCCCACTTCCTCTTAAGGGTTTCCCACTTTCCAGTAGTACCACATATTGATGCTAAACCTTTAACTCATGGCCTTTGGGGTTCACAGCATGTAATAAAGGAAAGAAACAAGACCATGTGTGTGTACTGATGTGTTTGGGTGCTGTGGGAGGAGACTATAAGTGCCTTCATGAATACCTTTACTGGGCTGTCAAGTCATATAAATATAGTGTTATATATTATTAAAAACGTAAAGGTGGTAAAACTTAAAGCAAATATGAAAAACATTGACTTGAGTTACCACATTGGCCTTTGGGGGTTTCCTGGCCACTGGTATATGGAGTATTTTCTACACAGACTTGTCAGACTTTTACATAGTGAGTCACTACAATGGGTGCGATCTACTGATCCCAAGTAACTATTTAACTTAGCATTTCCCAGTGTTAGGGGCTTGTAAACTTGGATGTAGGAAATACAGGCAGAGGAAGTCACTGGATGTTAGATCTGGAAACATTGATATGTGGGGAAATTTAGGCAAGGGATATAGGAGAGGGGTCTTCAAGTGATCCCCATTGTCACCCTCCGTCATGATGGAAAGGCTTGAGAAGCTGGTGATGATCTTGAATTCTCTCAGCTCTGAGGGGAAGGTTGTGGTTCCCACCCACAACTACCCAGGGCACCTTGTAGGTCTCCAGAAACAGAGCATACCAAGAGTATTGTCTTAGTCAGGATTTATATTGCAGAGAATAGACTTCATGACAGTGCTTATCAATGAAAACATTTAACTGAGGCTGGCTCACAGTTTTAGAGGTTTAGTTCATTATCATCATGGCAGGAGGCATGGTGTCATGCAAGCAGATACGATGCTGGAGGGGTAGCTTAGAGTTCTACATTTTGACCCTCAGGCAGTAGGAAGAGACAGCGACACACTGGCCAGGCTTGACCATCTGAGACCTTAAAGCTCACCCCCAGTGACACACTTCCTCCAACAAGGCCACACCTACTCTAACAAGGCCACACCTGCTAATAGTACCCTTCACTATGAACCTATGGAGGTCTTCCAGTTTCAATCAAACCATCACAAGTATTTAAATGAAGGACATGGCTTCATGTCCCATCTAGACATGCAGAATTTAAAGAGAGGTGGCTGGTCCTGCTTTTGTCTTCCATCTTTGTCCCCATCCATCGAGAAGGGTCCTGTATCTTCCAACACTCTATGAGAGTCCCGCATGAACAGGACTCAAGATTTCTCAAGACCCACAAGAAACTTTATCTTCCTTCTTTAGCACAGCCAAGTTTCAAACCTGCCTCTTGGCTTGTACAAAGGCTACACCATGACAACCACATGGGTTTTGATGATGCAGCCATACTGAGGCAGAAAGACAAATAGCAGTGAGTGTCTTGGCCAGAGATGGCATCTATGTATGAGCAACACAAATAACTCAATAAGCTTTAGGACTGCAGCCATTGAGAAAATAACACTAATATAAGACACATGCGGGTGCAGGCCAGGACATGTCCCCAGAGCTCTGGAGCAGCCCAGCCAAGCAAGGGATCGAGGCTGAGAGCTCAACATAACTCATAGCCTTGCCATGATCTTGGGGCCGAAGCTGCTGATGTAAATCAGAGAATCCATATATTCCCAGTGTCAACTCAGGTTTTATCTTGACCTATTAGATATGGAATTGTTGGCTTTCAAAATTCTCAAAGCTTTATAGAGTTTTGCCTGCTATAGAGTTTTTCAGGGGAGTAACCCAGAAAGATTAAATGACTTTCAAAGGTCACATGGTGAGCATAGCAGAGCCCAAGCCATCATCTAGATATTAATGATTTTTTTTCCCTAGAATGTTGCCAAAGAAATAAAACGGCTGAGACATCATTTCCGTTGAGTGCCTTCATCAGTCTGGGTACCACTCAGAGAGACTGCTATGATCATGTCTCTTAGCGAGGTGATCTGAGACATCATTTCCTTTGAGTGCCTTCATCAGTTTGGGTACCATTCAGAGAGACTGCTATGATCATGTCTCTTAGCAAGGTGATCTGGAGCTTCTCAGTTTTCATGACTTGTTCCATTAGAGGGCCTTTTATCTTTACCTTTGCCTATGATCTGGCTCCTGACCAGATGGGTCCCATTCAAAGAGCCTCAACTCAATGTCACCTTTCCCTCCAGTATCCACTTCCTAGCTTCTAGACTTTATCCATTTCCTTCACGGTAATAATGATGCTTGTTCATCTTTTTGTTTACTCGCTGTCTGTTTTGCTTTCCACTCCTCTTTTATTTTTGTGAGACAGGGACTCACTATGTAGCCTCAGCCGACCTCAAATTTATTGTCCTCCAGCCTCAAACTGCTGAGTGCTAGGATTACAGACATGCACCACCATTTTTGGAAATGGGTGGTGGGGGTGGAGTGATGGTGGTTAATGAGCTTTTATGTTTAATACTGTACTCCAAACCAAGCATCCAGTAGGCACCCAATTATGAATGTCTGAGAACAGGAATGTATTCCACCGCGGATTCAGGTTCTTCCATTTAAGACTCACGCATCCACTTGAACATATTTGTAGGACTGGCCAGGTTGCCTGGCTCCTCTGCCAGGCCAAGGACTTCTGGAACCAACTCCATCCAAGTCTGCATTTGTGTGCAATGCCATGCCCCACCTAGATTGGTTCTGAGATTGGCACATGGGGCAGAGCTTTGGGGCCTGTCCACAAAGAGACCCTATGCTAATGAAAGGCATAAGACAGAGAGCTTCCTGGAAGGGTGCTAATGGTATGTTTTGGCCTCTTCCTTTCCACTGGACTTTAAGGTGAGCACAGCTGAAATCCTGTGTCCAGCATACATATTCTGGACCAAGAATTTGTTTTTGTCTCTGGAGCAGTTACCTCCAGCTGGCTTTGCTTAAGTGATCACAGGATAAAATTTCTCCCTCATCTCTAGCCAAGGTGATGAAAGACAGTTTCATCTCTCATCCCCAGAGCCAGTGCTCAGAGTTTCTCAGCACAAGAGGAGACATGAGACAGAGAGGGAGGGAGCCATCACCTACCCTCAGACAGCCAGAACACAAAAAAACTGGCCCACACTCCTATGCAGAGGAGTTGTGGTGATTTGAATATGCTTGGCCCAGTGAGTGGCACTACAAGAAGGTGTGGCCTTGTTGGAGGAAGTGTGTCACTGTGGGGGTGGGCTTTGAGACCCTCATCCTAGCTGCCTGGAAGGCAATCTTCTCCTGTTTGCCTGCCTTTGGAACAAGGTGTAGAACTCTCCAGCACTATGCCTGCCAGGATGCTGCCATGCTTCCTACCTTGATGATAATGAACTAAACCTCAGAACCAGTAACCAGTCCCAATTAAATGTTGTCCTTTGTAAGAGTTGCCTTGGTCATGGTGTCTGATCACAGCAATAAAACCCTGACTAATACAGGGGTAGTTACTCTTGTAGATTGGACTTGAATTCTATCCACAATTCACTTAAAGAGTCAGTTTCTTCATCAGAAATCTGGAAGTCATACATTACTAATATGGCTACTTCCTCCCAAGCCCACAGCATGGTTGCTGCCTCATCATGGGGCTCTCATGTCTCAGAGGCCTCCTTCCATGTCCTCATCCAAAGTAGCCCCAGCTTATTACCTGCCTGCAGCCTCCTCCTCACCCCCCAGGTCATCCTATCCTCAGTGCAAGTCCTATTCATTCAAGTGGTTTTTGGGTTTCTTCCTCCACACATGTTGGCCTGAGTCCTCCCTCAGAGCCAGATGCTGATTTGGAGCCAGGAACCTACTGACTTTCCCGTTGCTGCATCTCAAGCACACACTTGAAGCCCAATAAGGATAGGCTGAGGGAAGGGGCATATAGGCAAACACAACCTCCCAAGCCTCTCCCCCAGGGTTTAAAAGCCCTCATAAAAGGATCTGTGATGTGTTTTACAAAGCCCAATACAACTACAGTACTCCAGATCTGAATATTAAGAGTTCTGAAACAGGGACAACAGACCCTTAAGGTAAGCATGAGGACCTTTGTGAACAGCAGCACAGCTCCCTACCCAGGGAACCAGGCCTGCTTGGGATGCTTTTGGGGTCAAAGAGACTAGTGGTCTTTCACTGGTTTTACCATCTGAGCCCACCAGGAGGCTGATCTCACGTAGCCTCCATCCCTGCTCCAAAGCTCCTTCAGGAGACTTTCCACTTCTAAGTCCTCCTTTGGGGACATTATTTTAAAGTAGAATCGTGTTATAAGAAACTTCTGAAGAGTTATGGGTAAGAAGTCACTGATGGCAGAGAGGATAGTGCCTCTAATTTGCCAGGACAGCAGAGGATGAAGGCAGCCCAGTCGTGGAACAGAGTTACCCTCAGCAGGTATCCTTGTCAAAGGGTGAATGAGGACAGAGACCAGCCCCCTGCAGCAACGACTTATCCAGGCACCCAGCCTAATGCTGTATACATCTGCTTGTGTTAGCCTCTAAAGGAATAGAAATGATATTAAAAGGAAATTTGTTAGATTGACTTAGAGCATATGGTCTGGGTCCAGCAATAGCTGTCTCGTGACAGAAAGGTCAAGAAGCCAGTAGTTGTTCAGTCCGTGACGCTGGATGTCTCTGCAGTTCCAGTCTGGTACTAGGGCTACAGAGGAGTCCTGGAGAGCTGATGGTTTTCAGTGTGCACTGGAACCCTGAAAAAAAAATGAATTTAATCACTGGTCACAGCAACACAATGACACACCGCAACAAATAAGCCAACTTGCCATCGAGACTGAGAGCAAATAAGCAAAAAGCACAAGGTCCCTTCTCCCCATGCCCTTTGATGCAGATTTAGGGTGGGTCTTCCGAGATCAAATAATCTAATCAAAAAAAAAAAAAAAAATCCCTCTCAGGCATGCCCAGCTATTTAGCTTTTTAGTTGATTCCAGATGTAGTCAAGTTGACAACCGAGATCAGCCCTCATGCTCCTCAAGGAAATGGCACCATTTTCTAAATAGAGCCCACTGTCCAGTTGAGCCACGTGTCTATGTGGTATTATTTGTGTGAAAGCATCCTGGAATGCAGAGTAGCACAGGCTCTTAGAAACCAGCCGCAGAGAAGCTTTGCAAGCAGCTAAAAGAACTTACAAGTGTTACCAGTGGAGGCACCCCGAAATGGGAAGCTTCCCCCCTCCCACAGCAACCATGGAACACAACGCATACCCATCAGGCCTTGGTAGAATGCCCCAGTTTGTAACCTTCTTGTGAGCTTTGGGAGTCAAGGATGGGATCAAGAAGGTATGAGGGTGGACTGAGACCCAGTGAAATCCAGATGACTGCTGCAAGATGGAAAACCATGTCCACTTTCCCCAAGCCCTGGGACACAGGCTGCAGAAGTTGTGCTCTTTCTTGGCTAGGCTCCTTCTAGGACCCCACTAGAAGACATCTGGGACTTGCAGATGATGCCCATGTCCAGTGGAAGATTCTCAGCAGCCCACAGGACTCTGGGCCACTAAGGGCAGATCTGACCTCCACAGAGGTCTTGTGGTCCCTGGATAAAGTTTTGTGCTCTGCCTTTCTACAGCTGCCTCTAGAAGTTCCCGCAATTAGTAAGACTTTCTCTCCATGCCAAGGAGGACAGGGGAGGAACTGGCAAGAACGTCTGTGCATGCAGCTTGCAGTGGCCTGGGAGTAACAAAGCCACGGAGCAGCCCGGTCTGTGCTCAGCACCTTGAATGTGGCAGGAATGAATTCACATAGCAGTATGGCCCCACATGAAAGTAAATCCTCCTTTTTTCCCCCTCAGACATAGAAACTGAGGTCAAGAAAAGTCATGCTGCCCTGCTACTGTCAGCTTTCCTCAGGAGGTTGCTGACCTTATGTTATTAACACCCTGCAGACTGGCTGGTCTGAAGTCCCACTTTGCAGATGAGGAAAGTAGAATCTGAGTAGTTACAGACTCGAGTCAAGGTTCCTGTAATTGAGATGAACCCTTCTGGGATGGGAGCCGTCTGCGGGTCTGGGCCTTTTTCTTTTGCCTCCACTTCCTTCCCAGAGCAAGGGTGCCATGCCACGTCCTACTAGATGTAGGGATTTCTAAAGGCAGCCGTGGAGAGGCGGGGTGCAGCACTTCACCCAGACTGAAGGGAAGATCCACAAGACCTCTGTGGATGTCAGATGTGCCCCTTAATGACCCAGAGTCCTGTGGGCTACTGAGAATCTCCCACTGAACATGGGCATCAGACCATCTGCAAGTCCCAGTACTTTGTGATGAGGTCCTGGAAGGGGTCTAGCAAGAGAAAGCACATTCTAGACCAATCTATATAAGACGCAGCCCCTCCCCGACCCTAGCTGGTATAGGTAGAAGCAAAAGATAGCTCCAGCAAAACCCAAGCAGGGAGGCTTTCCAGCCAAGTCCTCCCATGGTGTCTACAACTCTTGGAACTGGGAAAGCCAGATATTCAGACCCCAGAACTTCTTCATATTCTGAATCCTGTGTTTTTCCCATAGTGAGGGCCTCCTTTTAGACAGAGACCAGCCCAGTGTGCTGATGGAGGCCTCCAAGGCTAGCTTCTCAAGGGGAAAGCTTCCTGCCCTTTGCAAGTCTGTCCTCTCAGAGTTTATTAACCAGAAGGCGGGGAGCTGATGCTGGGTTTGCAATACCATTTACCAGCTGGTGGAATCACATAGCAAAGCCCTGTGTCCTCAAACCAGCCTGGACAGTGTGCCAAGCCTCCAGATGGGCAGTGAAGTCTTCTAAACAGCTGCCATCCTCGGCATGCCCCTGCCGGAGTGTAAGATTAGTTTATAGAGATCATGGGTGAGCAGAGTCCTTCACACTGAGAATTTGCAGAGGTGGGTTTATATTCCAAGTGTCTCAGGACTCTGGCTGCATCCCAGAATTAGTTTGGGAACTATATTAGTCAGGGTTTTCTAGAAGAACAGAATTTACAGAATTAATATATACAAATATACACATATCTAATAAATCATATATATACATATATAGATACACATATATATGCATATATTCACATACACATATAATACACATACATATATATGTATGTATATGTATATATGTGTGTATATATATATATACATATATATATGATTTATTAAAATGGCTACAGTTCCAGCTAGTCCAACAATGACTGTCTATCAACAGAAAGTCCAAAAATCCAGTAGTTGTTCAGTTCATGAGGCTGCACGTCTCAGCTGGTCTTCAACATACACCAGAATACCAAAGAAGTAGGTTCTAATGTCAATAAAAGAATTAACTTGCTAGGAAGTCAAGAACAAACAGGTAAAAAAACAAAAGCATCCTTCTTCCATGTCCTTATATAGGCTGTCAGCAGAAGGTGTGACTCAGATTAAAGATGGCCACCTTAAGAGATCTGACTTGAAAGTGGCTCTTCTCACTTCAGATGGTTTAATTTAAAAAAAAAAAATCTTCACAGGTATGCCCAGGCATTTGGGTTTTCTGGTTGACAACCAATGATAACCATCACAGGAACTCTACACTCTTATTCTGGGTCCAGACTGACAAATGGTCAGTCTGTTATAAGAATAAGAATGTTAGGGCTAAGGACAGGCTGTTGGGAAAATGCTTGTCATCAAGCACCAGGCCCAAAATTCGCTCTCCAGAGTCCATGTGGAGGAAAAAAAAATCTGAGTATGCTAGTGCATGCTTGTAATCCCAGCTCTGGGGAAGCAGGGATAAGTGAACAACAGCCCCGAGGCTAGTAGGCAGTCAGCCTAGCCTGCTTGATGAGTTTCAGGCCAATGAGAGACCCGGTCTAGACAGACAGACAGACAGACAGACAGACAGACAGACAGACAGACGGACTGATAGATACATAGATACGCAGGTAATGACCTGTGCCTGAAAAACAACACCTGAGGTTGTCCTATGTTCCCTTGCCCTCCACACATATGAACACACACATACACACACACACACACACACACACACACACACATGTGCACATTGAGAATTCTGTAGTGACAACAGCCTCTACAGATGAAACACTGGCCATGTGCTCAGAAGGTATGACGATGCTATGGGCAGACCCTGTCATCTGGTCCATTCCATACATGGGCTTTGGGGCCTGAACACCATTAAGGATCAGAATTACACAGCTGGAGCTCAATACAGAGTCAAGTCTTGCATTATACTCCAGACAAGGAAAGCATGCCAACCTCCATGCTTGCCAGAACATGAGTCTTAATTCCTGACTCTTCAAATTCTACTTCCCATGCTCTGCCTCAGTTTCCCTGGCTATAAAATAAAGACAAATTGAATATTCCTTCCTAAATTTGTGTTGAGAAGTTCTAAGAAAATTAAAGGCAAGATGCTAAACCCAATGTTTGTTCTAGAGCAGTGATTCTTGGCCTGTGGGTTGAGACTCCTTTGGGGGCTGTCAAATGACCCTTTCACAGGGGTCACCTAAGGCCATCAGAAAGCACAGGTGTTTACATTATAATCCATAACAGTAGCAAAATTACAGTTGTAAAGTAGCAATAAAATATTTTTATATTTGGGGGACACCACCACATGAGGAACTGTATCAAGCATTTTAGCATCAGGAAGGTTTGAGAACCACTGATCTAGAGGAAGGTGGTGTTAATGGCAGCTCTTTCATTATGGTGCTTATTTGACAAGTTACAATGATCTGAGAAAGAGTATGAGTTAACCCTTTGTTCTGGGTCTCTAAGATCATATCAGTCCTGTCTATCCTGGGAACTCAATTCCACTTTGTTCCCTGGAGCCAGGCTAGGCCCCTCTGCACTTTTCTTTTCTTTCTTTCTTTCTTTCTTTCTTTTTTTTTTTTTTTAGAAGGTTCTTAACATTCAAACCAGATCCTGGTTAACCTTTGCTCAGCCTACCTCTGCCCACTTCAAACCCCTCTGGCTCTCAGAGGTCTGGCTTCCTTCATGCTCAGGCCATAAACGCTTGACTTTGATTTGAGATACATGACAATAAATTAGGAGACATTTATCAAAGCTGCCTTTTGCATAAGTTACTGCATTATACAAATACACTTAGCAGGCTCCTGCTTCTTTGATGTTTGAAGCAAAGATTTACGTGCATCGAGGTCCTTATTTATCTGCCCTGCTCACCTCTACAAGAGTTGGACATATTCTCCAATTAGTTCCATACTTCTGGAAATGACATGTATCTCTCACAACATGAGTGGAGGGAACAAACATACTTAGACCTCATCGTAGTGGCTGTTTGAAGGAGAGGGGTGTCACCGGGCACGCCGAGAGCACACTGAGAGACATTTAAGTCTGCTATTTTGAAGCCTCCTCTCACTAAGAGATTGAAGAGGAAGGATTTGCTCAGCCTCGTCGCCTCCGTCATTACCACATCCTTCTGGGTGCCACAGAAGCATACGCCTCTATTCTCCATACTTGAGTAGGTTAGAGAGACAAGCCTTCCTCTGCTGGGGCTTCAGGTCTCTGTATCCCACAAAGTGATAACTGTGTTGCCTGCTGGGACCCAACAGCATATTTAGGCTCACTTGTCATTCAAAATATTCGTTAATTTTCTTTTTTACTTTCTTTCTTTTACTTTCTTTCCTTCTTTCTCCTTTCTTTCTTTCTTCCTTCCTTCCCTCCTTCCTTCCTTCCTTCCTTCCTTCCTTCCTTCCTTCCTTCCTTCCTTCCTTTTTCCTCTCTCTCTCCTTCTCTCTCTGTGTGTGTGTGTGTGTGTGTGTGAAAGAGAGAGAGACAAAGACAGAGATAAAGAGACTGAGAGGGATAGAGAAACAGAGAGACAGAGACGGGGAAAGAATATAATATGAATGAGAGCATGCATGTACCATAGCATGGGCGTGGTCAAAGGACGGTCTTTGGTGTTGATCGTCTCCTCCCACCTTCTTTTGAGACAGGGTCTCTCCTCTTTTTTTTTTTTTTTTTTTTTTGCTTCCATGCTGTACTCCAGGTTCTGCTGGCCCTGCCTCCCACAGGCACTCGTGGATTATTGCCAGTTCAATTCTCAGAATCCCACAGAGATGACCCTAGGGTAGCAGATTCCCTGGGAGGACAAGGAAGTTGGACAGAGAGCTGGGTGGGAGGCCTTCAGCCAGTGTAATGCAGGCAGGAACAAGGTATGTACATATTGAAGAGCACAGAGACATGCAGGAGGGATGCAGAGACATGCAGGGACTGATCCCCAGCCCTGGGAAATAGCCTCTGCACCTGCTCTAGGCATCCCCTGCTGGCAAGTACCCAGAAACCTGCTGTCCAAGTCAGCAGCAGAAGCACACCTCCATCACTCCCCAGACACCATGAGCACAGCTGCTATCTGCCCATATTCTCTGCTGGCCTCTCCTCATCTCTAAAGGTCCAGCTAGGTTCAGACAGAGAGCAGAAGAACATCGCCTGGACCTGGGAAGAACTAGCAAAGTTTGGGTCAGCTCTTCAAATAAATAGGAAGCGTGCTCAGTAGATCAAGAATGACAACTGGAGACTCTATTGTTTAGCTCTTCCTCTAGGCCATGAGGTAGAAAATGCTGAGAGCCCACGCTGAAGAGGAGTAAGCCTAGCTTCTACTCTTCCTGTGTGCCCCCACAACAGAGCACCCGGCATAGGGCTGAAGAAAGGAGCTGCACATGGAGTGACAGTGTCCTCCGTCTGAAAATCTCTGTTAGGAACATCAGCATGGTGGTTTCAGCAGGGCTCCCTGGCCATTTCTGCAGGGTGTTTTAAGCACCTTGTTTGCTGATGTTACTTTTGCTTGCCCTCCCAACTGGACAAGTCCCGTCGTTTCTGCTAGATGCTGTAAGTGCTCACTTTAGTGGTATTCTCTTAACCCTCTTCTGATTCGATCTGTCTGCTTATTATTATTATTATTATTATTATTATTATTATTATTATTAAATTTTGCTTGTTATACAGACAAGAAACTCATGCATTCAAAACTGAAAGTTCAGCTATCATAGACCTCTATATAGAACATGAATGAAATGAAGCCAGATTGGATTCATTCATCTAACAACATATCAAGGTCCATCTTTGTGACTTGGTAGCCCACTTGCTGTAAAATGACGAGTAATATTCCATTTTATGGCTATACTACTATTTGTTCCCTAATTCACCTTTTGAAGAGCATTGGTTGCTTCCCCTTTTGGGTTGGTTCCTGGTAAAGTCACTATAAACACTAATGCAAAGATTTTTATTTACATGTTTTCAATTCAGTTAAATAAATATCTAGAGATTCAATTGTAAGATCACACACTAAGACCAAGAGTAGCTTGTGAACCATCAAATGGTCTTCCAAAGCCATTTTCTGTTTTGTATTCCCAATAGCAATGGATGAAAGCTCCAGAGGCTGCACACCCAGCCAATAATGCCTCCAGGTTTTGGATTTATTCATTCAACTAGATGTGTAGTGATATCTCACTGCTCTTTCTACTTGCTTGAAGCTTGGTACTGATAAATGGTGTTGACTATCTTTCAGTATTCTTAACGGCCATCTGCTTATCTTTTTCTTAATGTAGGTTGAGTACGTGTCACTCTCTTCAGACTCACCAGAAGAGGGCATCAGATCCCATCACAGGTGGTTAGGAGCCACCATGTGGTTGCTGGGAATTGAACTTAGACCTCTAGAAGAGCAGTCAGTGCTTTTAACTGCTAAGCCATCTCTCTAGCAGAATCTATGCATCTTTTCTTGATGTGGCGTCTATTAAAATATCTTGCCCATTTCAAAATTGTGTGGTCTGTGCTTTCTTACTGTTGACTCACAAGAGTTCTTTGTATATTTATATAATGCTCTTGTCTCTGGGCCGGCTCTGTCCCTGTTGCCCCTGGTGCCCTGCATCTGCAGAGCCTGAGCCCAGAACACATGGAACGTTCTACCGCCTGGCCTCTCATGTTCCGGCTCAGAAAATTTTCAAGAGCAATGCTAGGATGATGAATACAAACTTAGCTACCTCCCTGGGTATCCTCACAATGGCAACAATGTTCAGGCAGGTCCCCATCATTCCCTTTTGACATCTCCAGGACCCCGATAAGCCTCCATCTCCGTCGGTGCACCCGTTTCAGTGCTGTCTCCACAACAGCGTCGGAGAAATGGCCGTATGTTTTGAATCACAGGATCTCTAGAAAACCCCGGGACTATTTTATAGTGAAGCTCGGCTCAGGGATGTGGCGAGGCATTACACCAAGAAGAGAGAAGCAGTGTTTGATACGCTTCGGATGGAGACAGATGGACTCTAGAAGTGCTTGCTAGTCACTCTGCAGAACCAATGGCACATGGGAACAGTCAGACACCAGGACCCCATTTCAGACAAATTGGACCGGGCTCTGCATTTTTAATGAGGTCACCTGCTCTTGCTGGTTTGGATGTTAATTTGAACACCGTGTGATTCAGTGTGTCCTCCGATCGTCACGGAGCATCGAGTGTGTGGATGATGCTGACTGAGGATTCGTGAGAGGATGGGGTACCCCGTGTCAGAAAATCCATCTTGAGTGCATGAAGACATCATAAAAATTTGTCATGAGAAACTGTCCTCTGGACCCATGCTATTGACTTCCACCATAAAGGAAGCGTCCTTACAAACCAGAGACCCGAAGAGCCATTTATTTATCTATTTAAATTTTGGTATGTGTGTGCATGTGTGATCTACATACATGTTTCCTGTGTATATACAGACATGTGTGTGTCAAGGCCAGAAGTGGATAAGAGTCTTCATCTATTGCTTTCCACCATGCTTTAAAAAAAAAAAATCTGGAAATTCTTTTATTTTTGCCTCAATTAATTAATTAATTTACATATATCCCAAATGCTGCTCCCCTTCCTGGTCCCCCCATTCCCCCTTTCCTTCTCTTCTGAGAGGGTGGGGCTCCCTGAGTATCCTCCCACCCCGGCACATCAAGTCTCTGTGGGATTAGGCACCTCTTCTCCTACTGAGACCAGACAAGGCAGCCATGGAGACTGAGTTGTACATCTGCTACATATGTGCCGGGACCCTCATTTAGCCCTTGTATGTTCTTTGGTTGGTGGCTCAGTCTCTGAGAGCCCTCAGGGCTCCAGGTTAGTTGATCCTGTTGGTCTTCATGTGGGGTTCTTATTCCCTTCAGGGCCTTCAATCCTTCCCCCAACTCTTCTATAAGAGTCCCCGACCTCCAAGCAGCTGACTGAAACAGATGCAGATATCCACCATACTTTTGGGGACAGAGTCTCTCAGTAAATCTGGAGCTCCTTAGGTTGCATCTAGCCTAGCTGGGTAGCCAGTGAGCCCCTACAATCTGCCTCTCTCTACCCTCCATTGTTGGAGTTATAAATGTCCACATCTGTGCCTCGCTTTTACATGGCGGTACTGGGGATTCAGATCTTCATGTCTACAAGCAGGCACTTTACCAGCAGAGCCATCTCCCCATCGCTGGGTAGGTGGGATCCATGGGATAGGCTAGAGCCTAGATAAATCCCTGTGCAGGTAGGATTTTTAAAAGGGTAAAGGAATTGCCCAGACTTTTTGTCTCTTGGTGCCCTGCAGGATGTTTTTAGATCCACCATTCCACAGAAAATACACTCTTCAAAAGGCTGTCCCAGAATTCATGTCACCTACCCAAGACCCAACAGCAGGAAGAGAGGAACTCAAAGCCAACTCTCCTGCCTCCTGTTAGTCAAGACTGGACTCCTGTCCCTTTCTCTGGGATGGCCCCACAATCGTTCAGAGAACTAAGGCCCTGGGCATCCAGCTGGCTGCCAGCCAGGCTGGACACACATGTGAGTTATTTTCATGGGGCAGCAAATTCTGGAAAATATGTGGTTTAGAAGCAACATAATTATAATCCTCTAAAATTAGGCTCATAGTCTAAACAACGCCAAGTCTCTCTCCTACAAAAAACAAACAATCGGAGGCAGGAAGCCTGCAGCAGTGGGTGTCACGTTGGCCAACAGGCCTTTGAGTTTCCCTGCTGAGCGAAAAAGGCAAACAGCATGCAAAAATGTAAATATTGTATTATTTTCTCAAACACCACCTCTTCCATTCTTACCCCAGCTGCCTTCGCCGGTCCACCTCGGCACCAGGGAATGACCCCGCCCGCCTACCCCCACGCTCTGGCCAGGGAAGATGGAGATGTGTTTTTTTCAGAAGCCATTATCTAAACTGCCGCCGTAATAAGGCAGCAATATGAAATTCCCTTAATAACTCTCGCTTAGTTATTTATTGTGAACCGGGGTGCATGCTTCTTGATTCCATTTCCCAGCGAAACGTAAGTGCAGCTTTCATCGTGAGCGCCTGAATTTATGGCAAACAGGACCGAGTGACATTAAGAAAGCCGCACAATCCCTTCATTCAGGCTTTAATAAGGAAGCCGAGGAAAAATTATCCTAGCTGGTTTGCGGGTGACAGCACAAGAAGTTTCTGGAGTCAGAAAGTTAGCGCTGCGCCTCCTTGTCAGCCCATTAAAAAGGAAAGCTGGCATGCCACGATATTAGAACCATGTGTGAGAAAGAATTTCTCCTCTGGTAAGACACTCCAAATACTGTCTCCCAGCCGAAGACTTTGGTGTTAGACTAATTTAAGCAGCATGCTGAACTCAGCGCTTGGGACTTTGATCATGCCGGGATCGTTTGTAACAAATTGAACTAACCCAGCCTCGATTTCTGGCGGATCAGAACTTTGGATTTGTTGAATTAAATGCCTCATTTAGTGCTGTTTGCACATGAAAAGGAACGCTGTGCTCAGGAATCTGATAGCGAATTTTTCACCTAACCAACAGGTCTACTTTTTTATTACTTTTAAACCTAATCCATACTCCATCCACACTGTTCCTAATGACCCCGGGGCTGTTCAGAGTGAAGTTTTAAATCAACTCCCATGTTATTGGGGGCTGGGGAGGCAGCGGCAGGGCAGTAGGGCTTGACTGAGCCATCCTTGAATTATCAAACCGTGTAATAAAGAACACATTGGAACCCAGTACCGAGAGAAAACGAAGGGAAAAGTAAAATAAATTAGTCCTCGATTGTTATTTACTGTCTAAATAACCTGGTCTCCTTTCATGACAACCGTGGGCTAAAATAACAGGATGATTTGTGCAGACCTACGATTTTTATATGTTGCCTGTCTGGTCCGCTTGAAACTTTGAGAGAGAAGGTTAAAAGGGCATGGGATAGACCATTTCCACATATGGCTACACTTTCTTTAGATTTTTTTGAAGTTCTAATATATTTAACTGTAGATAATGATATTATAAACTGTCATTTAGTGCATTTTAAGTACATTACATACACGAAACGCAGATCTAGGAGGAGTCGCTGCTGGGATCTTGACAAAAGCACTCACAAGTGTGACTCAGATCTGACGAGCAGGAGGGAGGCAGTGGGCTAGCCCAGTACCAGAGGAAGATTGACATAAATGAGGACAGCCTGTTTCCAGAAGGCAAAGGCAAGGCTGGCCAAGGATCACTTTGTCTAAGTAACAGTCAGGGCTCAACAAGCAGCATTACTTGAGATTTTCCTCCTGTTTTATTTGATTCTTCTACAACTTTGTTCCCATGGGGAAGGTGTTCAAAAGCCATCCTTACGTCAGGTATTCTGCAGCCTTGACATTTCAAATAAATGCACACATAGACACACACACACACATACACATACATATACGTATGCACACATGCACACATTCATATGCACACACACCAGCTCAAACACATGCCAACATGCATGTACATGTATTTTCACATACCAATGAACACATGCATGCACTCATATACACAGATGAACTCAAGTATGCATGCACATGGGCTCAAACACAAGTACTCACTCATATGCACATGAATGTATGCACACTGTCACAGGTGCACAAACACAACCACATAACTCACTAGTGCATGCATACACTATCAATATTTAAAAAGCCTTTCCCCCCCCCAATCCCAGTGTGCTGTTACATAAATAGTTACCTGCAGGCTCGAATGTCCTCTGGAAAGAGCACAGCCTTCATTTAAAAGGAACATAAGTTAATTATTATTTTAACATGTCACTGCTATTGCATGCCAGAAAAATCAACAGATGATTCTTCCTTTTTATTGGCATGAAGATGGGCTTGGTTTCCCTCCCTCCTCTTTGGAGAGAGAAAATGGTTACGGAACTGATAGCGATAATAAATGTTTTATTGGTAAAAAAAAAAAAAAAGAAAGATCAAATCTTTAATGAAATCAGGATGGTGTAGAGATGAACTCCATCTGAACTCACCAGGATTCATGGAACTTCAATTAAAACAATTTCAGAAGGGCATCTGACAGCAGGGGCTGGGGCTGTAATTAAAATTGAGCAACACTTTAGCACCAGTCTTTCTCGAAGGATCCTGAGTGTATGGCAGCCCAGGGGAAGAAGGCCAGGGCACCAGACAGCACAGGGAGGAGATTCCCACAGGAGTACAGATTTTTCTACTCACATTTTCACTGCTTGTAAAAAACAAACAGACAAACAAACAACTAGCTCTTCTCAGGCACAAACTGGCATTTTTTTTTTTTTTAATCCAAAGGCTTCTTTAAACAAAACAAAACAACAACAAAAAAAACCCAGCCTTTTGTGAAGTCACATAAGAGAACCAGTTTGATCCAGGTTGCATACTGCTGTAGTTAAGGCACACAGGAGAGAGCCAGGACACCTGACCTCCACTCTTGTTTTCCACATGCTATCTGGCTGACCTTAGCCAAAATGACTTCTCTGGGCCTCATTGCCTCTCCTGTAAAGTAGGACATTAACATCACCTAGAGTTGCAGATTGACTCCAATGGAGTTTTCCACATAAATTCTGTGACACTGTGCCTGTCACCTAGTCAGCATCCATAACTGTCAGGAAACATTGTCCTTAGTAGAACTGAAAGCCAGAGATGTTAACTGCAGATGTCCAGCTTCTCCTGTGAAGGCACAAACTGTCCTGTGACATGTGGCAGTCCCAATGTGTAGACAATAGGGAAGGTGAAGGCTCATGAGAGGCCTTGGGGGGCTCTTTGGCCAAGGCTGGGAGTTTAGCATCCACATGAGAACTTGGCTGAGAACCCACACTCTCCTCTTAAAGAAGTCCTGGCATATGGATTTACTACAGACACCCAGAAACCTTGAAGACCTGAGGTTCAGCCTCCCCCAGTCAAGAGAGAAAGGGGAAGAGGAACTAGAAGAGGAAAGGAGTGGGGAGAGAATGGGGCTTGAATCTTTGTCATTTAGCCATAACTCTGCCCCATTGCCATAGTTACCACAAGGGTTCCTCTGCCCTGACTTGAGATAGCATGAGAAAGGCCTGTTCTATGGTTACCAAGAGCTCTCTGCAGGGCTTTGAGATTTCACAGGGAATGCAGGCATGGAAAGAATTCATGCTTACACTTACCAAATTCAGAGAGGATAAAAGGCCCCAGGGTCTATCTGGGCAGCATCCAAATATACCAGGGAATCACTCAGAAAAGATCAATACTTACCAACTAACTGGTCCCAGTAGATCACCAAGTTCCTGAAGGGACAACCCCAAGCCCACAGGTGACCAGACCAGGATGTTGGAGTTGACTGATAATTTCTGGGAGCATTTAGTACCTGAAGGAATTGAATGGAGGCTTTGGGACCTGCTTCCCGGTATTTCTGTAAGTCAAAATTCTAATAGACTGGAGAATCCCAACCTAAGGATACCAGAGAAAAATTAATTACATATCCTTTGGCTTGCCCTCTAATATGTTTTATAGCTGTGGCAGCAGAATTATCTTCTAAATTATGTTGGTCCAAGTTATTAAAATGACTTTCAGTTCCCAGGAATATAGAAAGACCCAACCAGGCAGGCAGCTGAAACATGGAGTCTTTTCTTTTTTCTTTTCTTTTCTCCCCCCACCCCCCCAAAAAAAAACTTACTGGAGATAGGTCATATGCAGATAACTGAGAAGTGACTGCTTCCATTTTCAATTGATCCATTTCCTCTACTGTCTGGTATTTAGCCCTCGACTTCTCCTGGTTTACAGTGCAAACTGACACTCTCTTAACACTCCAAATCCATTAGACACTTTTCTTTTCCCTCATGAACAAAGGAGAAATGTTTTCGTGCAACTTTATGGAAGCCATCAATCTCCTTGAAAGCCTTGCCACGCTCAACAGAATCCACATTATAACTTATGCAAAACAGAGGGCGGGCAGCATGGGGGGGAAAGCCCCGTTTCTCAGAGCAGTAGCAATGCATTAAAGAAAACATGCTTTTCTGCTGGGATTCATATTGGTAAATGGATTTCCCATCTGAAACATTGTTTTTCACTAAGAGAAGCTTTTAATCCCCTTAAGTTCCTTTCTAATCTGCCTTGGAAGTGCCTGTCTCAGGACTATAACAGCAATGATATAACAGATTTAATTTATTAGAACGAGGAGGCAGCAGCCAGCAGAGTCCCCGAGAGAGCCTTGTGTGAAACTGGCATTCTCATTCCCAAGTGGGTAAAGCCCCAAGTTCAGATGGCAGCTCCCTGGACTCTCCCTTGGGCAAGCCTTCTACTTTCACAGGACACATTCTACTGACTAAGAGGTACAGGAGAGCTGAGGGAGTCAGGCTTCCACATTCACTGTCTCCTGCCTCCTTCCACTGTTCAGTCATCTGGGGAATGAGCAACAGGTCTCAGGCAGCAACTGCCAAGCCCAAGAGGGCCTGTGCACTAAGCTTAGAGAGGGAATCTTAGTGAGATGCTCATCTTGTCTGTGGACACCTTGGGTAGGTAGCATATGACTTCAGTGACCCAAAATTTAGAAGGACAGGAGAGTACACTACTGGCATCACCACATTTGACTTCACTCCCAGAGAAGACATAGAAGAAAATGATAGGAAGGTCAGCGCTACTCAAGTCCAAAGCCACCGGATTCAGGTGGTTCATGGAGGCAGCAGGGAGGTCATCCTTTGACTTAGTTTGCTTTACCCAACTGGTGAATGGTTGACTGGACACCATCGTGCTGGCACCAGACACCTGCACAGAACTCAAGCTCCAGAACAGAAAGACTTTCAAGTATTCACCCAGTTCTTGCTTATTGATGTGTTCAGAAGCCTGCCCCTGACTCCCTGGAATAATGCTTGTCCAGTCCTAAGACATGACCTGATTTTAGCACAGGGCAGTCATGAAAATTTTTAATATCAGTGCCTCTGCTGTCACACTGTCACAGTCAAGTCCGTAGCATCTGGGAGGAGAAACATATGAGTTCAAATCTCAAACCCACTCCTTGCAAGGGAGGACACAAATAAGACAGTCCTCACTATGATGGTTAATCTCGGTTGTGAACCCGAGGTGGGAGGATTGTCCTGGAAATGGTGTCCATGTGGTATTGATTGTGGAGCCAGGCAAGATGCAAGATCGAGGGGCTCAAGAAGTCTTGCTTCAGAGAGCAGCTCAGGCAGAGCAATGAGTAGCAGGCTATTGTGTAAAGCTGTGAAGGGAAGTCTGAGTTGCAGTGGAGACCCTAGGATACTGGAGATGCCAGGACCATGAGACATCCACTGCAGAAAGCTGGAGACATGGGATGGAGTTTCCCTAAGAGACTAATTGCCCTGCAGAAAGAGAGGAGTGAGGACAGAAAATCTTTAGGTCCCAGATGATTATATTAAGAGTCCCAGATGCCAGACATAGACTCTCAGGATTTGGTGTTTTCTTTTCTGGTTTGTGGTATTCTTTCGTTCTGATCATTTCTTGCCATGTTCTAATTCTCCCTCTTTAGAATAGGAATGCTCAATGTGTTGCCATTGTGTGCTGGAAGTTGTTCTTGATTTTATAAGAGCTCATGGTTAACAGATTGCCTCAAGTCTCAGACAGAACTTGAACTTTAGGCTTTTAAATTATCAGTATGGTTAAAAAAAAAAAAAAAAAAAAAAACAAGCCCTCAACAAACAAACAAATAACTGTAGGGATAAGAGGTAAAATGTCAGGATTTAAAGTGATATGTTTGGGCTGTGGTGGCACGTTGCTTTTAATCCCAGCACTCAGGAGGCAGAGGCAGGTGGATCTCTGTGAGTTTGAGGCCAGCCTGGCCTACAGAGTGAGTTCCAAAGACAGCCAGGGCTACACAGAGAAACCCTCATCTAAATAGATAGATAGATAGATAGATAGATAGATAGATAGATAGATAGATAGATAGCATTGCATGGTTAGGTTACTTGTGCATATGCTTATTCAAGTTATTTGCCAGTTCTTCTGATATTTATTGAACACCTATGAAGAGCCTGGCTGGGGAACAGGCATGTGTGGTGATATCCCTCCCTTCATCTCACGTGTTTGGACACTTCGTCCCTAGCTAGTGGCACTATTTTTGGAAGATTGCAGAATCTTTAGGAGGTAGGTCCTCACTGGAAGAAGTGGATCACTGGGAGTGGGACTTGAGGTCTTATTGTCTACCCCTACTTTCTATTACACACTGTCTCCTAACAGCTGGTGCAATATGACTACCCCCTCCCTTCCTGCTATTGACCCCCGCCCCCCTTCCTACTAGGATGGACTGAATCCTTCCCTAATCCATGGGCCAGAATAAATGCTTACATTGTTCCTGTCAGGTTTTCGGTCACAGCAACAAGGAAAGTGACTTAATCAAAATAACCCTTGATAGTCCAGTGGGTGGTGTTGGCACATACCTTTAATTCCAGCATTCCGAGGCAGAGGCAGATAGATATCTGAGTTCGAAGCCAGCTCTGTAGAGGGAGTTCCAGAACAGCCAAGGCTACACAGAGAAGCCCCGTCTCAAAACACCAAAACCAAAACAAATAAAAAATGAACAAACATCTTTGATGGAAGTGCAATTTTTATTCATTCTTTCATTTGAATTTTACACCCCATCATTCTTTCATGGTAGCTATTTAGGGCAGATGTAATCACCTTCACTTTAGAAAGGAGCAGGCAGTTCCTTCAGGATAAGGAAACTTTTGTTGATGCCAGAGTTTAAATACCCAGGACATAGCATCCAAGGTAAGTCTTAGAGCTTGAACCTCTCCTTCTGTAGGATTTTCCAGACAAGTTTTCTGGATCTAGGCAAGGTAGTTACAGTAACTCAACACCCCAGTGGACATAACCCCCACAGTGTCAAGACATACCCCATTCTGGGACAAGTGTGTGCTTCGTGGGAAACCCTGCCCCATGCTCAGTGGGAGCTGAGGGTCTGCTGTGTCTGGGCATCATGAAGGAGACCAGAGAAAGGAGCATGGGGCAGGTGGAAACTTGACGCTTATTAAAATCACTTGCTGGCAGCTGTGCTCAGGCCCCATGCTGCCCAGAGGCAGGAAGCTGGGGCGCAGTGGGGATCAGTGGCTCCTCCTGACAGGCAGGAGCTGGGGAGTCTGAGCTGAAGATGGATGAGGGGACAAAGCAGCCCCCTCAGCTCTAATCTTCATGGCCCAGCAAGGCAGGTTTCCAGTCTAGCCACTTCCCCAGCTCCTTATTTGCAGGCCCAGAATGGAGGGGTGGGGTGGCTTTTCATCATCTCAGATACAAATAACTTCAAGACAGTGACAACTTTAAATATGAAAATTAAGTTACTCTCTGCCACCCGAAACTCTCTGTGGCCAGATTAAGTTCCCAGGGGAGATCCGCCTGTAGGAGACAAACTCCAGCCACATGAAAACTTCTGGGGTTCCTGGTTAAACTCCTGTTCAGAAGCTAGCCTGCTTCATGCCTCCTCTTGGCTCCAAACACTGGAATTCACATCCTGCTGGGCTGATGGCTCTGCCTTACCTTTGGAGGAATGAGGCTCCAAACCAACATATGCCCCTCCCACAAACTGGCTTATTATGTCCAAGCCCCCCCTTCCTTCAACCTGTCTATAGTGCAAGCCGGATATAGTGCAAGCTGTGTCTCTCTTCTCTATAAGAGCCGCCCTTCTCTTGACTTCACCCCCTCCCCAGTCCTACCCTTCACTCAGGCCAACTACCCATTGTTTTGAATTTTCACTGGAAATTCTACATACACAACTCCCACCTCAAAAAAACCAAACCAGGAGGCATGTCTCTCTCCTTGCTCTAAGTGTTTCTAATTCTCTTCCTTCTCCTTTGGGTGAAAGTGCCTAGTAAGTGTCATCTTCAAGTTCTGGCTCTGTTTCTTTGGCTAAGTCTGACCTGGCTTTGTGCCATCTCACAGAAACTGACTAAGTTTCTTAGCTAAGTCCACTAGTGAGCCCTGGGTCATCAAATCCACAGGTCCCTCTTTCTTATTAGTTCTCAGATAGTCCAGGCTTCTTCCTGTCTCTCTTCTCTTGGTTTCTGGCCTCACCCTGTCACTCCTCCAGCAGCCATTTCTCATGCCCCCAAAACATTCTCTAACCCCTACCTTACTTTCATTAGGTTCTAAAAGCTAGCCTGTTTCTCAGTTCTGTCATCTCTCAAAGGTGAGCTCATTTGTTCCCATGGTTTGAAATATCAATATACACTGACTCTCAAATTCTTGCCCCATTCCAGAAGGGTCTCCAAAGCTGTGCTTTAGACATCAGCTATCTCTATGTGTACGTTGAATAGACCCCTTCATCTCATCAAGCCCACAACCAGACAGTCTGCAGGATAAGAAATACAAGCTCTCTAGATTCCTCAAAGATGTTCAACTCCATTCAGAATGACAAGATGGAAACCACGGCAAAAGTGGGGTGTGCCCATCGGTCTGACATAGGGAGAGCAAAGCACTCTCTTAAGCATAGAGCTGATAGGTGTTTTTGGAGATAGGTGCCTTTGGAGACTAGTAAGAAAAATATATTGGTGTAATCTTTGCCTAAGTAAATTGGCAAGAAGTGTCAAGATGAGAACACACATCCCCATTGAGCCAGCAACTGTACTTCTGGGATCGTGTTCAGTGGATACACCCCACTATGTACTCAATATGTGTATTTTCCTCGCTTAGTATCTGCTGGACTGATGCAGTCGTCTCTTGCATGTGGATGCTGAAAGTGATCTGGAAACCACCTACTGTGGGCATTTTCTTAATTAATGATTGATGTGAGAGGGCACACCTCAATGTGGGTGGGGTGACCCCTGGGCTGGTGTACCTGGATTCTATAAAACAGCAACTGAGCACACCGTGGGGAGCAAGCCACTCAGCAGCACTCTGTCATGGCCCTTGCATGAACTCCTGTCTCCAGGTCCCTTCCCTGTTTGAGTTCCTGTCCTGACTGCCTTTGATATGGAATTGTGATGTGGAAAAGTAACACAAACCCTTTCCTCCCCAACTTGCTTTTGGTCCTGGTGTTTCATCACAGCTAGAGAAACTCTGATTAGGACACCAAGCTACTGGAGGAGAAAATTGTCAGCAGTCTTACCCAGCTATTAATCTTGTATGCTACAATAATGACCCACCCAGCAAGACATTCCACTCCTGCAACAGCAGGAGTGGAGAAACATGGTTCCAAGGGGAGCTACCATATTTACTGGTTGACAAATAGAGGGTGTGGTGATTTGAATATGCCTGGCCCAGGGATGATGCTGTTAGGAGGTGTGGCCTTGTTGGAGAAGGTGTGGCCTTGTTGGAGGAGGCATGGCTTTGTTGGGCTTTGAGACCTTCCTTCTAGCTGCTGTGAGACAGTCTTCTCCTCTTTGCCTTTGGAGCAAAACATAGAACTCTAAGCTCTTTCTCTAGTGTCATGCTTGCCTGGATGCTACCATGCTTCCCACCATGATGATAATGAACTGAACCTCTGAACCTGTAAGCCAGCCCCAATTAAATGTTGTCCTTTATAAGAGTTGGTTTGGTCACCGTGTCTCTTCACAGCAATGGAAACCCTAACTAAGACAGAAGGTATCTTAACAAACCTTTCTAGGATGATTCCTAAAGTTTAATATGACATTTAAAAAAAATTAAGGTGCAGTAGGTCCCATATAACCTTCTCTCACAGGAATCTTAAAGGGAGACAGAGACTGAAACACTCCACAGATGTGCTTATACAGATCAAGAGTGGCTAGAAGGAGATGTGCACATTTGTTCCAGGGCCTGCCTCCAGGGCAAAGGCACAGCGTTGAAGGGGCTGGAAGATTTCCCTTGGTTTGCTTAGTTTACTTACTGGCTCATTTGTGGGACCTTCGATATTAATGTGAAGCAATGTTTCCTCTCCCTGCCTCTCACCTCTGGGTCTTCCACTTGATTGGTGCCTCCCTAGACCATTCTACCTACTTCAAGTCCCTCTCTTCTCTGTCTGCCACAAAGTAGCTCCTCCAACAGCTGTTTAAAATATTGGTTTTTAGGGAAGATTAGTTCAAAGATCTCTGCCTAGAGATTATTTTCCCCCTTTCAGAAATCATGTCCTTCCTGGTCACCCTTCAGCCAGCCCTTGCTCCAGCCTCTGTATCTCAGTGTATTTGGCACTACCATGGCGTACAATTTGTTTTATTGATCGTTGTTCATCATGGGGCAGGGCTTTTGCCCATTCTGCGCACATCTCTGTCCTCTGTTGTAGAATGGTGCTAAGTGTTCTGCAGACTCTCAAGAAATATGTGTTAACTCTTACAAACAATTCAGTTGCACAAGGGAAAAAAATAATAAAGACATTTAAGATGCCACATACCTGGAAGAGAGGATATCAGAAGCCACCCGTTTAAAGCTGGGTCAAAAATCTACAATCAGTCACAGCATCCCAGTCTGCCTGCATGGACGTCAGTTTGCTGAGTATCGCCAAGTGACAGAATGGAATTGCGGGGGACTTGGAACCAGAGATCTCTGAACTAAATCTTCCCTGAAAACCCAGTGTTCGGAGGAGCTGAAGATGAGTGAGTCTGAGAGAATTGGGAGCAACAGACAGACAGACAGACAAACAGACAAAAACTCTAGTAGACTAGAAAGTAAAGGGAAGCACTTCCCCAGAGGAAGTGTCCTTACTTGCTGCGCCCCTGTTTAAGGGGAGGCTGGAGTTAGAGAGCTAAGAATCATGAAGCTGCAGGCAGGCTCTTGCCTTCCTTTCTGCTACCCCATGGTGTCACAGTCCATATCCCTAAGGAGGGAGGGAATAAGTCATCACCTTCTTCCAAACTCTAGGTCCTGGATGAAGGCAGAAGATAGCAATGAGTCTGTTAGCCAATGGGAGTCAGAGTAGTCCAGCCTAAGCCAGAGCATCCGGAGGTAGGTGGGGGGTGGGAAGCACAGTTCATTTTAGGAACCATAGCTTTAAGGAACCCTGTTCTAGAGTGTCCTATTCAGACTCAGAACCTCTTCAGATAGCGCTCTCTGGGCCTTTTTACTGAAGCAAGGCCAGGGACACATACCAGCTTCAGATAACTGTTCATCCTCAGAGTTCCAATGCTAGTGTTTCTCCTTGGGGGCCTCCTGGGAAACCTTGTGTCTTTCTAAATAGTACTTTCAAGTTCAGCAAGCCCTCAGGCTACCTGGTTAAAAGTTGACATAAAAAAAAAAAAATCCTCTGTAATTGGTTCCTTTGAACAATGTCTTCTACAGAGCCATCAAGGCGGGCTTGTTCATTACTTGCTATTCTCATAAAGCAGCCAGATGTCAATCAGCCCAAACATTCGTAGCCTTCGTGGGGCTTCCTCTGGTCCCACTGCATTGCAGCATGGGTGAAAGCAGGCAGGATAAGTACAGTGCAGCCTGTGAACGTGGAACCTCTTCTGCTGGCACTACTGCTACCGAGCGACAGATAATCTGTGCCTGTGTACTTCTACGAAATGTAGGATAGTTTTCATTTCCAGCCTCAGCCCAATAGATGCCAATATCCCCTTGGGAAACAAAGTTAGCCTGACAACTAGTCTTGTAAAAGTTTCTCTCCATTTACACAGCTGAAGGTTCAGGACAGAGAGTCACCAGCTCAGAAAGAATAGCTCTGGAGGGTATTGTACTAGAAGTTAGGTCCTGTGCTAAGCATCAGCCGTGGCCAAAACCCAAGTAGTACACGTGGCCCTGGGCTGCTGCTCTGGAAGAGGGTGCTAAGACCTTAGCTACTTAGTGATGACTTGGTTCCCTGAGGGAGATTTACAGTGGGAGGTAAGGGCAGGATTGACATCGGGTGACCCATCAGGAGGGAATGGAGGTGGATGCGTGCTTGGGAAATTCCTCTGGGGAGAGCACCGGCCATAGTTGTCAACCTCAAATGGAATTAAAAGCCCCAGGCTTTGAGAAGGAGTGATGGTCATCCGGTCCAGTGATGAGGAGACTCAGTTGGTTATGGAGATCAGTTGGTAAAATCGGTAGAGTTGAACTTGTCACATCAGATAGTCTTGATAACACAAAAGAGGACAATCTATTAACAAATGGCCCTGCCCTGGCTACAGAATACTCACTGCTCTGGGGCTGTCCCAGTAGATGTAGAGACTCGTTTAAGGAAAACAAGGGGCAATGCCCCTTGGTGCAAGGCAGCACCATTTCCCCACACTGTTTCTTGGAGGCTGACTGGTAGGGCCAGCAGGGCCATCCTGAAAGCAAAAGTTCTTTGACTGGCCATGAAAGGTGGATGTAGAGGCAGGCAGAAAGGAGAGATGGCAACACAGACATGATGGATACCTTCACTGCTGAAGAGCTCATTCAAGCAAAAAACAAAGTGATCCCAAGAACTTGGCCCTGGCAAAGCCCAAAACGCCCAGAGAGCTTCAGTGCCAGCTGCTCAGGCTGCCTGGGAAATACCAAGGACTGTGGGTGGGTGTACAAGAAATGGGGGAATTTGGTTACCTGGAGGTGATTTCCAATGGACAGTGAGGAGATTGGAAAGTGAGGAATGGAGGTCGAGGAGGAGACCATGGTCTGAGAAGAGCATTGCCCCCAGACTTGGCACCATTATCTCATGGAGCCCAGAGATGGTCTGGGGTGAGTTGAGGACACAGCTTTCCTAACATTGGATCACATAGGAAGACAGACATTCCTTTCAGGTCTATATGTGTGCATGTGAGAAGGACCAAGAGAGGCTCAGTTTGGTATTAAGAAACTCTCAATTCTGCCTCCCCACTTGGTTATCTGTTTTGAGAAAGCAAAATGAGACCTGGGGCTCAAACCTTGGGCAGGGAAGACACTCTAGCCAGAACTGGACTTAACTTACCAAGTAAAATTTATAGTGTACTTCACCCCTTTGTAATGTATGATTTTTATGAGTTTTGACAAACAGGCAATTGTAGAACTACAATGCCAATCAAGAAATAGAGGATTTCCACCAAAGTTTCTTCCCATATGCCTCAATGTCATCCTCCAGCCTCAGAAACCAATGATTTCTTCTGTGTGTGCATGTGCACTCATGAGTGTGTGTGTGTGTGTGTGTGTGCGTGTGTGGTGTCCAGGCCAGAGGTTGATGTCAGGTATTTTTCTCAATCACTTTCTACCTTATTCTTTGAGACAGGGTCTGTTACTGATGCTGGAGCACATTGATTCAGCTAGACTGGATGGCTAGAGCCTCAAGCGTCAGAGGTTCCTCCTGTCTGCTTCCCTGGTGCTGGGATTCTAGGGCCCACTGCTCTGCCTGGCTCTCACATGGGTGGTAGGCATCAGGCTCCGATCATCGCACTTACACAACAGACACTCTACAAACTCAACCATCTCCCCATTGACTTGTAGGTGAACTGTGTACCTTGGTACTTTGCTGAAAGTGTTTATCAGCACTAAGAAGGTTCTGTTGTTGTTGTTGTTGTTGTTTGGTTTTTGATGGAATCTTTAGGATCTTTTAAGTATAGAATCATGCCATCTGCAAAGAAGGATGATTTGACATCTTCATGTCCTATCAGTATCTCTTAGAAAAGGGAAACTGATACTCTCTTTCTCTTGTCTTATTGGTCTTACTGATACCTCCCTCACATACTACACTAAACAAGAACAGTGAGGGGAGGAAGCACCATCATCTTGTTCCTAATTTTAGAGGCAATGATTTCAGGTTTTCTTCATTTAGTATAATATTTGGAATAGATTTGTCTTGTATAGCTAATCTGTATCATGTTGAGGTATATTCCTTCTATTCCTAGTTACTTCAAAGATCTTTATAATGAAAAGATACTGAACTTTGTTAAAGATATTTTCTATGTCTATTGACATGATTGCATGATTTTATTTCATCTGTATGTCTACTTATGTGCTCTGTTTATATTTGTTGATGTGTGTACATTGAACCAACCTTGAATTCCTGGAATGAAATCAACTTGGTACTGCTGTGTCATCTTTAATACGTTCTTAAATTTGGTTTGCAAGTATCTTACCAATGTGTGTGTGTGTGTGTGTGTGTGTGTGTGTGTGTGTGTCTGTCAGTCTGTCTGTCTGTGTATCTACTTTTACTAGCCAATTCAGCCTATAGCTTTCTTTTTAAGTTAACTGCTTTGGTTATCCAGGTAATTGCAGCTTCATTGATTGAGTTGGATGGCATCCCTTGCTTTTCTGGTTTAATGAACCGTTTGAGCAGCGTAGATATTAGCACTTCTTGAAATCCTTTTCTCTGTTGTAAAATTCTTATTATTGCTTCAGTTCCCTGCTTGCTATCTGTGTAAATTGCTTGTATCTTTGGTTTAGTTTTTAGTTCTGATAAGTCAATTGTATCCAGAATTTTACCCATTTCTTCTATATTATCCAGTATTTTGAAATATATGGTCTTTGGAATAAAGCACTTTGGAATCATAGTGTTTCCTAGTAACATTCTGGATTTCATTGGAATCTGTTCTTTCTTCATGTCTAATTTTATTAACTTGGGTCTTTTGCTTGGTCGGAATGGCTTGGCACTTGTCAATCTTATTTTTTGAAAGCACCAACTCTTTGACTGATTCTATATATTCTGCTTTTTTTAGTCTCCTTTTCAATTATTTCTGCTCTGGTCTTTTATGTTCTGCCCCTTGTTGCACTGGGGGTTGACTTCTTGTTTGTCTGAGACTTTGAGATGCATACTTTGGCCACTGACATGCATTCTTTCTAGTTTTTAAATCTGACTATTCACAGTTACAGGCTCTCCTAAGCTACAGCCCAAAGGTCCTGAGAAGTTGGGCTCTCACTTTTATTTGAGTTTAGGAAATTGTTTGTTTCCTCTCTGATTTCTTCAATAACCCACTGGTCCGAGTGTGAGCTCTGTCTGTTCTTCAATCATCCTTTCCTTCAGCCCACTCCTCCCTTTTTTCGGTGAACATCTACTCTGTGGTAAGCAACCACAGATGGATGGCAAGCTCCTTGGAAGTGGAAAGCTATGTGCTAGCAGAAAGACAGTTCTTTCCAAGGACTGAGAACTTTATGCCAGTTAAATATTCACTGATGCTGAAGACAGAGCAAGGGTGAGAGACAGCTTACCATGCAGAGAAAAGCTGAGCAATGATGTTCCTGTAGGATGCGTCAAAGGCAAACGGGAAGGCTAAGTTGGGTGTAGAGTGTCCCAGGTAGCTTCAGCTGTCACCTTGATACAGCCCCATTGTCCTGGTTGTGGCCATGTTTGTGAGGGATTGTCTTGACTGCTGATTGATGTGACAGGGCCCAGCGTACTGTGGACAGCACATTCTTTGGTAGGTAAACCTGGACTGTATATGAAAAGGTATCAGAGAGCAGAAGGCCAGAGTGAGGCAGGAAGCGAATTTCTTCCATGCATGGCTCCTACCTTTGCTATGTGAATTCCTGACCTGACTTCCTTTAATGGTGAATGAGCTGAAATAAACCCTTTCCTCCAGCAAAATGTGTTGGCTCGTGGTGTTTACCACAGCAACAGAAAAACAAAGAGAGAGAGGTAGGTCTGACTGAACCTGGAAGGTCATACTCAGGAATGTGCTATCTGCACATGTTTTAGGACTCCGGGTCAAAAACAGTCCATGACCTCAAAGCAAACAAACTCCAATTAAAATAAAAACGCATGTGTTTATATAAATATGAAGTCTTCGGGCATGGGTGGACCCAGATACCAGGTTTTAGTCCTGACTTTTATCCTCTGTCTTATTTTTCTCTTAGGCCTTTTCCTTCTGGTGAAAAATTAGCCTTAGACTCCTAAAGGACATTCTCTCCTCACTTACCAAGGAAAGAAAAGTGTATTTCTTTCCTAGCTATTCTCTCAGAGAGTTTGGGGATTGCATTGTTTGAACTGTCATTAAACGGTCTCTAAAACAATTGCCAAGGGATTCACTATCCTGTCACCAGTTGGCTAATTAGCCAATCATGGATGGGCAAGAGCTGCCCTGACCCAATCACGAGACAGAAGCCTTGAGAATCCTGATCAGCAAGTTGTGGGTCATGTGGCCAGAACAGCTAGGAGGAGATCAATGGTTGGCTTCTTTTGCCCCTGTGATCTGCTTGGATGAGAAAAGAAAAGCTCATCTCCAAAAAAACCAGCCACAATTCCTAGCACGTGTCCAAACCTCACCTACAATGTGAGGAGAGAACGTACAGAAGGGACTGCTGGGCAGAAAGATGCTTTTAGAGAGACTCATAGGACAGCCCTGCCGTGTCTCTTGGTTCTTTAAAGGACCCCCCTCTGGTCCACCTAGAACACAGGATTCTACCTCAAGAGCAACTGTCAGCCTTGGCTCATCATTTCGGTCCAGGTACACCATAAAGTAATGAGCTGAAGCAAGCCACCCAAGCCTACATGGCAGATGATGCCTACTGTCGCCTAAGGAGTACCACCAGCACAGCCATCTTGGCCAGGACTCCCTTCCCAGCTGCCCCGCTGCCCCTCCTTCTGCCCCCATGGCCTCCAGAGTAGCTAATCTTTGGAACAGGTGAGTGTCCTGAGCCAGCTCTCAGCTTCCACAGCTGGGAGTGCAGCAGGGGGAAACTCATTACACGGGTTTAACAGGGTTTAGAGGGGGGTGTTAAATAGTCCTGTGGGCCAAATCAAGAGTCCTCCACTTACAAGCTGGGTTATAAAAAGATCCGAGGCTTTTTTTTTTTTTTTTCCCTCAGCAGAAACCCAACCCTTGAGCCAATGCAGTTTCAAGGATGAAAAAAACTTGCACTTCAGGGACTTCCCAAATGGTTAAATGGATGAGAGGTGCTGGAGGCTGGAATCTCAGCCCTGGGGTGGAAGGCTAGAGAAAGCCATGGGGCTTTTCTTTCCTTTCTTCTCCTTCCAGATCACAGTGTGTCTTGCTAAGAGTCAACTACTTCAACAAAGCAAGGCACACCTTCATACTGAATGCGCCACAGCTATTACAAAGGATGAAGTATGTCTTCAGGAATTAGCACAAAGGGGCTCATCATTTTAGAGCGCTTGCTGCTGCTGCCCTTTCAGAAGATCTGAGTTCAGTTTCAGGCACGCAGGTCAGGTGGCTCACAACTGGCTGTTGATCTAGCTCCAGGGGATGCAAGGCCCTCTTCTAGCCTTCATGATTACCTGTATTCATGCATACCTATTTACACACACCGAAGGGTGGAGGGGGGAAAAGAAAGAAAGACAGAGACTTAAAATCAAATAAATAAGTTTTATAAAAGAATTGCTACAGCATGGTTTCCAAATGGAAAAATATTAGACCAAAAAAGAAACAAGCTAGACGGACTGACCCAGCTACAGTCACCCCATGATTCTTTTTACTCAGAAGACTAAGGCAGGAGGATTGTCTGAGTCTAAGTGTTTGAGATAATCCTGAACAACCTAGCAAGAATCAACGTCAAAAAAAGGGGGGTGGGGGGTTAGTGGGAAGAGGGAAAAAGAAAAAGAAAGAAAGAAAGAAAGAAAGAAAGAAAGAAAGAAAGAAAGAAAGAGAAAGACAGATGGATGGAAGAAAAGAAAGAGAGAAAGAAAGAAAGAAAGAAAGAAAGAAAGAAAGAAAGAAAGAAAGAAAGAGGAGTAGTGAGGGAGGAAAGGAAGGAGGGGAGGAAAAGGAAGGGAAGGGAAGGAGAGGGAAAGGAAGGGGAGGGGAGGGGAGGGGAGGGGAGGGGAGGGGAAGGGGGGTGGGGAGGGGAGGGGAAGGGGGGAAGGGAGGGGAGGGGAGGGGAGGGGAGGGGAGAATTGTGCACTGAGCATGGTGGTTCATGTTTGCAGTCCCAGTACTTAGGATCCGAGGCCAGAGAATCATGAGTTACAGACATGTCAGACTACAGAGTGAGACCCTGTCTCAAAACAAAACCCAATGTTGAATACCGTATATCACAGGCTACTACTGCTTATACAAGCACATAGCACTTACGTCAAGCCACATGGATGCTCGTCCCTGTAGATGATGAATGCCCTGCTATTTATACACTTCTGTCATATGGTTTCCATGTTGGGCTCTGCAGAGACCATCTTTGTCACATCAGTTAAGGTCAGGTGACCCTGGCTTCCTCTGGAAACACCCGATGGGACTTGCTTCCACAGTGGGAGACATGGGGACTTTCTAGTAGCTTCTCAGCTGTGCTTTCTTTGGATTTTTGTGGGAGCCCAGGAGGATGTCCCCAACATTTCCACCAGCCCTTTTAGTCCCTGTCCTTCACCAACGGCCCTGTCTCTGCTGCTACTGGAGCCCATGAAAAGCCGGTTACAGCTGCCAGAAACTATTGGTGGTGGCCTGTTAGACGAGTCCTTTTCAGAAAAAGAAAAAGAAAAAAAAAAAAAAAAAAGCCGGTGGGAGGATGGGGAACACAGCATCAGCAGGAGCACAGGGCTCAGAGCAGGCCGGCCCACTCTCCAAACTTCAGTCTTTGCTGGTTGGTTGTTTTGATAAGAACAGTTCTCATAGGAAAAATAGGATTTTCTTTCTTTTTTTTTTTTTTTTAACGTGTTTAACTTCATTTACAAGTACACTGTTACTGTCTTCAGACACACGAGAAGAGGGCTCAGATCCCATTACAGATGGTTGTGAGCCACCATGTGGTTGCTGGGAATTGAACTAAGGATCTCTGGAAGAGCAGTCAGGGCTCTTAAACCACTGAGTCATCTCTCCAGCCCCTGGGATGTTCATTGAACACAGTTAATAAGCATTTTATAAATGGTAGGAGAGAAGCAGGGAATACTAGCTTTCTCCACTGTCAAGGCCTCAGAAGGAGTTAGGGTCACATACACTGCAAATCCAAAAGTGTTTAAGGGTTAGAACACACCAGAAAAGTATTATCTGTGGGTGACCAGACCTCAATGGAACTGGAGAACACAGAACCCCAGCTCCAAGATTTCTCATGGACTTCAAGCAAGCTGGACTATTATCTACTGCTGCCAGCCACCTTGGGGTAGGAGGGCTAATTTTTAGAAACTTCTAGTCTATTACAAACAGGCAGACCTGACCTCCTCACCCCCAAAACATCTCTATTCAAAGAAAGCCTTCAGCAAAAGAATGCAGCCACACGATACAGGCATGGCAGGCTCAGGACATTCACTGTGTCATCTAGGGCATACAAAAGTGTGGAGAAGGTGTGAGAGTTAGAGGATCTGGCACAGGAGAAGCAGGCTTGGAAGCAGGCTGCCTGGCTTTGCATCCTGACTTGTTCAATTGCCAGCAATTAGATGTACCTTGGGCAGTTCTACCATGCTCTGCCTCAGTTTCCTCTTCTGTAAAAGGGATTAGTATCTTCCTTGTTGACTGGCTGGAAGATCTAATGGAACAATTCATTCAGGGGCTCAGAAGAGTGCTGGCCTATCCCTGCCTGTGCTCCACAGGAAGCCAGCCCACCCCCCCCACGCCACACACACCTCTCACCTACTCACCACTTCTGTGGAGTCTCCTCATGAGCAGGTGGCTTTCTCTCAAACTCATTCATCCTACCAATGCCTATGGGGTAGCACTTCCCACCTTCCCTTGGAAATGAGACTTCCCATGACTGAGAGCTTGGCAGAATCCTGGGCCAAGCCCTCCTTAGGCTCCATGTGATCCTGCCTGACACTCAATATCGAATTTGGACTTGGTGACATTCTGGCCTCCATTTGTCGGAATCCAGTTGCAGGCCAGTTCTGAGCGCCTGACCTCGGGGAGAACAATGTCCCCAGTGTTCCCCGCAGCCATTCATGGCTACTTTTGTTTCAGCCTAAAATAACACGGCACTAGAGGGTATTTTCTTAACACCACAGACTCTGTGGAAAATGTGGTGGCTTGTAGCTTCTTGGGGTCGCTCGCTAGGTTGATAACGATGTCATGCGTATAGGGGAACTTTGCTCTTCCAGGGCCAGGGTGACCCTAGGATTAGGGCCACACTTATCTCTCAAGACATCTTAGAGCATCTGGGATTGCATTTCATGACAGAGGCCCTGGGGGCTGATGTTATGTTATGTGCCTATGAACAAAGTGGGTTATTCCTCAGCAGGGCTGGAGTGGATTACCGTTGATGGCTTGGCCTAAACCAAGGACATCTGAGACTGCTGAAAAAAAAGAACGGGATTTCACAAACCCAAACAAACAGGACTTCAAGCAAAGACTTAGCACCAAGCATTTTAAAAGGTCCTGGTGGGTAAAGGAGGGTCTTAGGAAAGTGTATTCTCTCCACCAAAGCCTTGCTGGAAGTCTCTAGCCCACCTTCCTCAGCACAGACTGACAAGCCAGCAGACGCCAGCAGCTTTATACCAAATGGTGCAGCTTTGAAAAATTAAAACCTGAGTTGTCCAAAGAACCTCGAAAACTAAAAAAAACTTCAAACCTGCCACATGCTTTATTGAAGTTCACAGAAAATAAATATTCAGTTTCTTTCAACCTGAATTTTCTCTGCAATGAAACTCATAGGAACCAGAGATGAAGAGGGAAACAAGGGGGGGGGGGGGCGGGTTGGGAAGAACCCTTAGTGGGTAACATTTTTCCATAATGTGTGTCGGAAATTTTGCTGCCGCTATCCCTGCAAAGTTGCCACCGTATTTGCTTTCAAGAAATCACACGGAACCCCACAAACTGATGGCTGACAAGCAACCCTGGTTCTAGAAACTTCTAAAAATGTTTCAGAAAAGGGAGAAGATGTTTTTAAGCTTCCCTTTAATTACAGGCGAGTTTTCCCCTTCGATTTAGTTCAGCTCAGTCATGAAATGGATTTGAACTTCCTTTCTGATTCATTCTTCAAAACCTCAATGTCGGTTTTATCAGAAACAGATCTGACACTCTGCAGTGCAGTGGGGGTCAGCACCAGACCTGAGTCTTCATTAAAGCTTTCTGTTTGGTTTGCTTAAGGAGAAATCATAACAGATCGGATTCGATTTCTTTTTGTGGAAAAAAAAAATGTGCTGACCTTTTCCTTGCCTTATTAGGATAACTGGAGGCGACAAAAGTCACAGAACACCATGTTTTCCTAAGAATACCTCAAAGGTTCGGTGGAAACTCACAGCGCCAAGTTCTCACTGATTTCTGGGTCACAGGGCCTGGGCCACTGAGTCATGTGGCCGTCTATCACGGAAGTTTGATCTCTGCCTTTCAAAAATACTCAGGTGGCCACAGATGTCCCTGAGAGTGGCTAGAAACTATTGGAGCCTCTTTCCCGGACCCTGGATTCCCTTTCTCACTAACCTTAACTAAGCCACTTAAAGAGAAAGTGGAGGGGGAGTTGGGAATTCTTTCTAGATCGTCATCAAAACCTGACCACAAATGGTTCCAATTTGCTGCAGTGATTAAATCTATGTGAGTTTAAGGGTTTTCACTCCGGTCATTTGCTACTTTGGAATTTTGCTGCGTGCCTTGCTAAGAACACGAACTTATGAGTCACTAGCCGGCGTGAAGAAGGAAGGTTGCTAAACAAACTCCAAGCCAAGCTTAAGTGACTTCAGGAAGTAGAGACTAAATAAGGATAAAGACCAAGGTAGGGGAGATTACAGCAGCTTTGCCCCACCCCCACCCCCGTGGGGAGGGAAATGTGTGGAGCCCCAAGCCCCACTTGGGTTGCCTTTGCAGAGCTGGCAGCCTGGGGTGAAAGCAGCAGCCTTCAGTTTGTCAATATGTTAAGCTAGATGTTTACACAGAAGTATCAAGGCTGGCTTTCTATTATAGGGGAGCCCAGAACATTGGAGATTAATTGCCTTAAAGCAGAAATTATAGGTTAATACCAACTTCAGGGAAAGTCTTCTAGGAAGTACTTTCCTGGTCCCAGGCTGATATGTTGCCAGATTTAGTTAGAGACCAAGAATCAAGGCTCCTCAGTCTATTCTCCTGGATGATCCTTCCACCTGTCGCACCCCATCTTGTGTGGCCTGAACCCCTGTGAGACTGATGCCACCTGTAGCATTCCTGGAGTCCCATGCTTCCTGGTTTTCAACAGTCAACAGAGGCTCAACCCAACATGGAGCAGGGATGTAGACAAACAGCTAGTGTTTTCTCTCTATCTACTCTGAGCTACAAGTGGCCGTGGCAGAGGTCACAGCCTCTCCTGAGCTGAGGCTTCTCGTGAGAATCCTTGATCCAGGCCTACCCTTGCATTGGTCAGAGTTGACGTTCCTTCCCCCTCTCCTTTGAGGTTCCAAGGTAATACCAATGCCTGCAGAACTTTACTCAAAGCAAGCACAATTTTAAGGGCCTCCAAGCCTCCTGGGTCAACATCTAATCCCTGTGACCTGATCAGAGGACCATAGGCCAACTGCATCGCTAAGAGTCAGAAAAATGGCATGGTTATTAATGATATACAGATAGTTCTACATAGAATGATTTTTACAGAATATATTAATGATAGTTCGAGTAGTTCTATATAGGATATATACACGCATGTTATATCTACTCCCTACCTTTGCCTCCCAATATTTAGAAATCATAACAAGGCAGAGCACTTGGCACTGGAAGTTGTCTGCTTGCCTGAGGCCTACCTTCATAGCTCCACTGTTTTCTTCCTACCCACAATACTGCAAACCCTGTCACTTTGCAGAAGGGCTGGTTGAGGTCAGTTTACAAAGAACACCCTGCAGGACCTTCTAAACGCATCTGCGGCCACCACCTCTTATGATTCTGTGTTCTCTAACCCACAACGACAGCTGTACCCACACCTCAGGACCAAACTGGCCAGTGTCCTTCAGGCTGATACACTGCAGCTTGTCCTTAGGGCAGAGAAAGGGGCGACCACTGTGAACAGGGAGAAAATAGCCTGATGGAGTGAACTAGTGGTCTTTGGAATGTACTCATTTCTCTGAATACATTCATTTATACCTGCACCAGGCCAAGAAGAGTCTGGGCACAGTGATTTGGAGGGTAAATTAACCAGAGAGAGATTGTGGTTTTGAGAAACAGGGTGGGGTAGGGGACCATGACGGCACAAACCCACATCAGTGCGTTCAGTCCCTATTTCTTGGGTGGATTCAAATTTGATAGAAACAAACAGCTGTATCTCTGGGCCTCAGGATAGTCAAGGACCCTCCAAGGGATGGTTTTTACAGCCTCTAGAAGATCCAGAGATGGTTTCTGAAAGCCTTTGTCACCACTCACCCAGTTGGCAGCTAACTGTGGGACACTGTTCTCAGGGGACTGAATGGTACAGAATGTATACCCTGCCAAGACTGCCAGGGGCATGCATGGTTCATGACAGGAGGCTTGGTGAGACAGCTCCAACATGCTGTTCAACAAGAACAGGCTGGCTAGCCTTGGTGAGGCGGGGGCGTGCTTCACAGGGGCCCTGTTCTCCTCCCTTGCCTGTTTCCCATCTTGATCATATCCACGATTGCAAAATGGAGGTAGTGATATCGGTCCCATCAGATGCCCTGATTAATGATATAGCCCAGCTAATGAGCCTGCCGAGCCCAGCCCAGTACCTGGAAGCTTCCTCTAGGTACAGGGGGCCCAGCAAAAGGCAGAGCCCAAGTCTTCTCAGAGAATTGATGAGGACCATGAATAAGAAGTTTTCCTTTTATAGAGAAAGTCTCAGGTAGCCACAGACATTTAAGAAAACTCTCACCCTCCCACATGGGAGAAGGCTGTGGCTTGGGTCACAGTTGGAGAGGATGTTTTAAAATAACAATTATAAATGAGACAGATGCACAGGGGGAGTTCACCTTTCACAGGGTGCCAAGAATGTCCGGCAAGGGCATCTGCAGATGGCTTGCTGGGTCCTCCTGGTCTCTGTCATTGAGTGCCTTATGAGGAAGAGCATTTAAAGCCTCAGCATGTGCACAGAAGTCCTGTCTGGTAGATTCTGTGAGGCTGCCAGCCTTTTGCACCAAAGACAGACAGAAAGGAAGGAAATCAAAGTTGAAGCAGCAACTAACTCAACTAGGATGAAACAACCCCATCAGAGTTGATGATGAGGCTTTGAAACGAGCACCCTTTCTTGGGCACTCCCAGA